>NW_027313620.1:0-20640 GCF_040954645.1 Diabrotica undecimpunctata | reverse complement strand
CGCGCTATCTCAGAGTCTCATCAGTGGAAAGAACGTTTTTTCAGTTGTCGATATTCCACTAAATATGTGTTCTTGCAAATTCCAAACGACGAGCTTTATGATTTTGGAGAAGACGTGGAACTTTGGCAGGGCGTCTCAGCTTTAAGTTTGCTTCTTTTGATCTTCGTCTAACTGTTTGTAAACTCACATTAACTTGTCTAACATTTAATAGCTCATTTCTGATGTGCATCGATGTCAATGAACGATTTCGTGTAGAATTAAGAACCAAAAAATGGTCATCAATTGCGGTTGTGCGCGTCCTTGACCAGACCTTCGTACAAAATTTTTTGTTTCGCAGTACCTTTTTAGAGTATTTGAAACTATAGATTCAGTTCTGCTAAGACGTCGTGCGATACCTTTTTGTGTATATCCTTCCTCGTACAAAATTACAATATGTGCTACTTGGACTTCATCACAGTGCCGAATTGGTGGGATACATGTTTTAAACTTAGTTAAATCAAAACAATATTTAATTAAACTTAATAAATTAAACTAAAAATAACCGAATTAGTATGATTTTTCCTTTACGTGAAGAAGGATTTTTATGATAAAATGTACGAATGACACTAACCACTGAATCAACGTCAAAATAAACATCAAAATATTTCAAACCATTTGAGTACATCAGCCTTCGATATGAGTATTATCAATAATTTAAAATTATTTTGTAATAATAGTGACTACAAAAAAAAATTGGAAAATTCCTAAATATTCGATATTTTTGTCCATGAGCGTATTTATATTCATTTCAATTTCACATCATATCGTACTGACCGGATTCTCCCTCTTTCCCAATATTAGCCCACGTGCCTACAGAATCAAACCTTAAGGCCTTAAGGCTTCTAAGTTTCATAATTTCCCACCTATATTTATTCATAATAAATATTTTACTAGAAAGCAGTGGCCCGAACGATAATATGTTTCTCTGTTCACTCCAAATTTTGTTACTCAAGCTAATTTGATTTCTAATTATAAATGATCTATTACATTTTAACATTAAAAAGGTCCCATGTTTGTTACTTTTCTTTTAATAATTATTTTATTTAATTTTTTTTTATTTTATTTATTTATTCACTTTATCTTTTATTTTACTATTTTTATTCTAAAAATAGTTGGCGTCAAATTTTTGTTCAACTCTTCTGTCATCTAAATATCCCATTCAATCTCTATTTTTCATTTTCAATCTTTATTTATTTCAGTTTTATTTCCTATATTTGACTCCAGTCTGTTCTAAGTCACATATTTCTATGCCTCATTTCAATAGACAGTATATCTGTCACTTGACAACTCTGCTCTGCCATGTCACACTTCAACTCTGAAGAAGGGGAAATATCTTTTATCTATAAAAGGCATGGTTCAGTTGAAATTTGATTTTACATATTAAATCTCCTCTTGGGGTAAGTTATGTTTAATATTTTATCAATATCCAATGTCGTTTTATAATTTCAAATTTTATTTCATTATTTTTTATAAATTCATACATAACCATTTCCGCACATGTTCTTTTAAATTTTTAATTCCTCCAATATGCAGTTAGTATATCTTTATTATAATTTAACTAATTCATATAATAATAATAATATTCATTTTATCATTGCCAATTTGCTATTTTAACACATGGCTAATTTTCTTTTAGTTGTTTTTTTTTTTTGAAAAATCAATTTCACCTGTTCCCCCTTGTTGGATGGAACTTTATAACCACACGCATGGGATGATAACTGCAGCAGATATGCAAAACCTAATAACTGTTTAGAAATAAAACGGGCTCGATCCTTGCATCTACATTCTGCAATCATTTGAAGCCAACAAGCTATTCAGTGATGCCATATAAGTATTATTTTATATTTGTAAAGCTTATAAGCAAGATTTGTTTTGTTCAATTTTATTGAAATTTTAAAAAATTTTATATTTATTTATATTCAATAAATTTGATCAGTAAATATCTTGGTTTATTTGCCCCAGTCAAACTCATTCTTTCTAAGATAAGACATTTTTACACCAGAGTGACTGAGCTAAATGAGGCCTAACAATTGACTCTCAAAGAAAGTTGTGAGTTTTATTGTTATAAATCGGTTGTTAACCTTCGGAGGTAGTTATATTGTTACCCATTGGCACCCACCGTCCCTGATGGGTCGTTCAAAAGGTTACACATTGGCGCCCAACGTTTTAAGTGGGTAGTCAGAGGTTACAACATACATTGGTCCTCTTATATGTTAATACTAAATAAACTTTTTTATTAATTCATTATGTACATAAGTAATTTTCTACGTCTGTTTTATGCATTATATTACGATATATTCTGTCTTTTCCCGTTTTTTTTTAAGTGTTCTATTTGGGACAGCTCAAGTATTATTATGTAAGAAGATTTATTATAATTATTAAACTCCCAACCCACTTGTCAGCTAATCAGCTAAAGTAAGCAAAGCTCTTAACCCCTACCATCCAACCCGCCCATGTTACCTAAACATTAGTATATGAATTTCTCTGTTAATATGTTCTTTTTTTATTGATTCATGAGCAGCAGTTTTAATTCTAGAAAAAAGAAAACAGGTTTAGGATAGAGCACGTTACCGCACATAATATCCAATTCAACAAACTTAATTGAACCTTGATCAAATAAAAGGCAGATATCGAGCACAGTTTAATAATTAAATCTTGCCCAAGTACTTTCGCTTCCTAGAGCATTTAATTAATAAACTGTGCTCGATATTTGCCTTTTATTTGATCAAAGTCCATTTATTCGAGCATTCAACCTTATATCAAAAACTTAATTGAAACGGTATTTAACATAGAGTAAGGTCCAAATATTATAATATTAAGTAATATTACGAACAAAACACTTCTTTTAAATTTTTGGTATACATATTAATTCCAATTAACAGTCTTCAGTTCATAATATCTGAAACCATGCTTCTAAGTTTTCAATAATACTACACGTTTGCTGCTCATCGTTATGTGTCTGCTCACTTTTATCAGATTTTGGTATATCTAAGTCGTTCTTATCAAGCCATTCAACATCGTGGTGCTCTAAATGTTAAATAATGCACATCAGTTTATTAGCACGACTCCTATAGGCCTAACTTTCATATCAGTATTTACGTTAACTTTTTTATGGATCTTCTCGATGTGACGATTTAGTGTCTTGACGGAAGCATGATAGGAACCACACGTTTTACATGTTCGACTTAATAGCTTCAATTTTACCGTCGGACAAAAATAATCGTAGGGCATTTTCAGGAAATCTTTGAGTGAAGCATGTAACCATATAGCTAAATTAACCGAAAGATTGAAAAATTGTCCTTCATCATCCAAAACCAAATCATAAACTGTTTGCTTTACTTTTACTGATGGTGGAAGAAATGACTTTTGACTTTATTTTTAGTTTACAATTAAATAATAAACGGTTACTCAAAGGTAAATACTCCATGTTAAAGAAAAAATAGCATTCTAATAAATAACACATAACAATGTTTAAAAAAGTCCATACAGAAAATATCCGTAGTCAATTTCGGTCATCTCATTTCCTACAGCATGCTGTTATGTATCCTGCTAATTTATTAAAATAAAATTTATAATTAACTTACCGAGAAAATAATAGAAGGGATGTACAGTGTACACACTTGTACCAAACGACTAAGTAAAATCAATAAAATCAATGATATGCACCTGTATCTAACAGTTCTTTTGTATAAAAACAATCGTTCGTTTTAAACCTCGCAACTAAACGTTAAATGTATGATGTAACATACTGCACTAAATTTAGGGCAATCACAGAGGCAATTTTTTATGAGAAATATTGTATATAATATATCACGCATAAAGGTATAAAAAAATTATACAGTCAATCGTCAATCTAGACAATATTATCAATTTCTTTGTCGGACTTTGCTCTACCTTATAATAACGCCACACCTTGGTAACTAACTTCTGAACATTTTGCACTTTTTCATTTGTATGCGATTCTTTAAAACTTTCGAACAATTTTAGGTATAACTTGGATTTGTGGATTTGAAACGGCATCTCAATTAAACAGTCAACTTTGGAGAAAGTGGATCAAGGGTAACACAAAATTATGTGTTTTACATTTTATTTGCTTACAATATGTCAAATCGTCAATTGTACCGAAACGAAACAATATATTGACGAAAAAAAGTTAGATAAGTGAACAGCGCGTGGTAATCCCTCTACTTAGTTCTAAGCGAATACCTAATTTAATATATTATTTACGTTGAGTTGAGTTGAGTTCCCAAAAATGCGTTTCGATTTCACACATAGACAATTTGTAGGTTAAAATATGTGTAAAAAGTAAATAACTACTGCTGACGTAATCATCATCTAGACCCCCGCCCCAATGTCATCAAAAATAAACAAAAGCAAATTTACCCTGCCTCCCTCTGCTTACATAATATTTTAAATTTTCTCTCTTATATTTTCTTCAAATTCTGTGAAGCTCCCTTTGTACTCTAGCCTACTTAAAAATACTAATTTAATTATTAGGATTTTTTTCAAAACGAATAAACAACGAAAAAATTATTTTATTTGAAAATCTTTAATATCATACAAAAGAGCCATGCATTAAAATTTTTCCTTAAAATTTTTTTTATGTAGGCTAATTAAGATGGTTTATTCTGAAGTTCCAATTCTCGATTACGCGTTCGAGCATTTCGATTGGTTTTTTCGAGCATAGGATCTAGGCAGACAATTATCTGGTCTAAAGGGTGAAAGAAGTTGTTCACCAAATTGTTCTCGCAGTAAAGCCATGCTTTCACGGGCTATATGGCAAGTAGCACCATCTTGCTGAAATCAGTAATGTCATCGAGAACTTGAGCTTTAATTTCAGGCACCAAATAGTTCGTTATAATGGCGCTATAACGGTCTCCATTCACAGTAAGATGCTGGCCGGCCTTTATTGGAAAGAAATAAGGACCGACGATTCCACTGGCCCATAAAACACAACAAACAAATGTTTTTTCTGAATCTAATAAAGACTTTTGAATCTTTTTGGGTTTGTTATCACCCCAAATACGAGCACTTTGTTTATTAACGTACTCATTAAGCTAAAAATGGGTCTCATCGGAAAATTAATTTTTTTCGAAAACAGAGGATCTTTTGTCCAGAGCCCATCGACTGAAACGGGGACGACTCGAAACGTCAGTCGGTTTCAGATCTTGCACTAATTCAATTTTGTATGCTTTTTAAATAAAGAAAAAATAGATAAAAGTCAAAAAGAAATTCTAATACCAACCAGATATAAAAAAAAGCAATGGATGACGGAAGAAATTTTAGATTTAATGGAAGAAAGACGAAAAAGTGGATAAACGAATAAAATACAGAATTGAGAAAGCGAAAGAACAATGGTTAAAAGAATAATGCGCAGAAATAGAAGAATACGAGAAAAGACATTATAGTTTTAACACACATAAAAAAATTAAAGAATTAACTGACAACAATAGAACAAGAAAACCGGGAAAACTGAAAGATGCAAATGGGAAACTTGTGTTGAATACCAACAACAAATTAAAGAGATGGACAGAATACATCAATGAACTGTTCAAAGACAATAGAACAGAACAGATGGAGATAGAAGTAGAAGCGGATATGGTTTTAAAGATATTAAAAGAGGAAATTAAATGGCATTAAAAAACAGCAAAACTGGTAAAGCAGTAGGTCCAGACCAAATCCCTATAGAAACCTTAAAATAAATAAATGATGAAACCTTAGACATTATAGTAGACTTATTTAACTCCTTATACAAAATAGGACACATACCGAAACAATGGTTACTCTCCACCTTTTGTGCTATCCCTAAAAATACAAACGCAAAATTTGCAGTAAATACAGAAGAATATCACTAATAAGTCACATTCTCAAATTATTCCTGAAAATAATACATGGTCGTATAAATCAAAAACTGGAAGAAGGAATAGATGATAGTCGGTTTGGGTTCAGAAACGGACTAGGAACCAGAGAAGCGATATTTGCTTTTAATGTGTTAGCTCAAAGATGCATGGATATGATGCATGGAATTGAAAGCACTTCAGTTGCTTTTATCAAGTCCTCGTAGACACATCGCCTCAGGACCAGCAATTTCACGTGAAATCATACGTCGTCATGTTAGCAAATCCACTGGTAACTTTGACAACATAATACTAAACACCATATAATGTAAACTAAATTTAAACAAACATTTTTTAACGGGTTTTTGCCCACATATTTAATGGCTCAATACATGTATACCTAGTGCACTGATTATGGAATATGGATTCCGAAAACGTTTTGTGATGTAGCTCGATTGGGTTTTTAAATTATATACCTTTTATAAAGGATCTTTAATAAAAAATGTTTGTTATATATGGTATACAGCCAACTACAGAAATATAGATTCCTTGTGGACATAAATAAGTTACAGTCCTTTGAAATGTGGTGTTATAGGAGGATGCTTAGAATAGCATGGACACAGAAGAAAACTAACACGGAAATATTGCGAAAAATGGGCAAAGAATGCGAAATAATAAACACAATAAAAATAAGAAAGTTACAATATCTGGGACACGTACTAAGGGGATAGCGATATGAACTGCTAAGGCTGATAATACAGGGATAGATAAGAGAAGGAAGAAGTATAGGAAGAAGGAGAGTGTCATTGTTGACGAATTTAAGGGACTAGTTTAATGCAGTTCTATAGAAATCTTCAGAGCACCAGTAGATAGAGTAAAGATAGTGATGATAATATCCAACCTCCGATCGGGAGACGGTACTCAAAAAAGAAGATGCTTTTTAACCAAGATCCTTACGTAAAATGCGTCAAGTTGTTGCATATGACAAGCGAAGCTGTTAAGAACGCAACGAATCGATTCTTCCTTATTTTCGCGTACACTCTCCACTTCCGCCGCTATATTTTCTTCAGTACGTACCTAATATAGTCTACTTTGTCGCGTATTATCAAATAATGAAAACTAGGTTTAAAACTTACTGATGGTTTAGCGAGGAGTGAAACAATGAACCTGAAGGGTCTATAACCATAACCATAATGATGCTATAGCGAACTGTGTATTCGGTAGGCCGATTATGTAAACCATAAATTGCTCTAAGAGCTCCAAATACATTCCTTGTAAAACGCCCATTTTCGTAATACAGCTGAACAATTTTTAGACGCTGTGCCGGGCTAAGTCTTTTCATGATGTAATGTCAAACAATATGGAATAAAAGCACAATGTCAGGTGATACAATTCATGCACAATCTCCCGTTAAATCCCCACCAAAAAAGTACCTCTTAATAAATCATCTTGTATATAAGCATCTGTCCGCTACACAGAAATAGGTACCATTAGAGCTTTAGAAGCTTAAACTCAGTAATTACAATTGTCCTCACTGAACACTACTTACTCTGTGGAATTAATATCCCTGTCAAATCAACACAGTGAACAGAGCAACATGTAGGTAGAGAAAACGAAGAGAAAATGGCCAAGCCTGTTGTTTGCAACTTTAGGCCAATTATTCGCCAATAAATTTTTAGTACAGGTCGTTTTAGTACCTGACAATAACTGGAACAAATATCTTTTCGAAACAATGCACTTAATCAGAATCCCACATCTGTTGGATTTAAATTTTCAGCATACAAAAAAGATCTTTGAAGTTGCAGTTGTTGAGTAGAAAATTCTATGAGAAAAAACGATCCCTTTGAAATCTCTAATCTACTATTTAAAACTCGGATTTTATAGACAATATGACGCTAAATTATTTAGCTAACTCGTTCCGTTAATCTCATACTCCGTTATTTTGTGTAGTTTATTTTATTTTTCTGCCTGTCTTAAAAGATATGATGCAATTAAAATTAAAATAGTCAGTAATAATTCGTTGGTAAACTAAAATACTTTTATATAACATGCTAATCCACTGGCAAAATCTAGAGCATGTCACATATGATATGCAAATGGAAATATGAAAACTAAAAGATGAATACTTAGTTTTGGTAAAGATATCACACTGGATATACCACGCACCTGGTCTTTTAATAACCACGCATTCCTTTTTATTGCTCTTGTATTCTTTTTGAAGCTTTAATTAAAACGTCCTTTAATATCACAGTTTCCTAGCCAGTATATTAATGTTTTTGTGAGAGGAAAGAATTCTTTGAAAATATGAAATATTAAAGAGTAAAAAAATTGGGATGCTTGTTGGGGTTTAGTATTTTTAATAAAAATATTGTATTTTTTTAACGGCAATGCATATAGAACATTCACGTACTCCGAACATAAAAGTAGCATAATATGAATTTTGTTCATTAATTTATAGAATAATTAAGGATATACTTGTATGAGTTTAATATATGCTATACAAATTTTAGCAATAATTTAGAAACATTTTTCTTCTTCTACCAAAGTAACTCGAAATAACTTTGTTGATAACTCGACCGCTTCTATATTTAAAAGACTTCTCCAATATTTACTTGATGAACATTGTCGTGTCCTAAGAACTTTAATTTCTGGTCTGTCATATCGTATTCTCGCTAAGTTAGACCGTTATTGAGCCTGTAAAGAGACAACAAGTGCCACTAGACATAAAATACACAGATTTGGATAGTTTTCGGCAAGTGATTGAGGAAAAGTTTAACATAAATATACCTTTAAAAATAAAGAACGAAATAAATGACGCAGTAAAAATCTCTAACTCAGAAAGCAATCTATCCTAAAACCAAAAACATACACAAAACAAGGGTTACCTAATATAATCATACAAAAATTTTTAAAAAAGCGAGTTTTAACAAAATCGTGTCAAGAAATTTACGCCAAAATATCAGAACAAAACTAAATTCAATCAGACAGCACTTAAACTCAAAGTTTTGCTAAATAGCTACAGAAACGGTGAGATAAATGTAAACAGAAAATACAGAAGTCTACAAGAAAGTTTAAAACACTTTAATCAACAACTTTCCTTACCCAAAGGAAACGGCGAGTGGGCTAGAAGCAATAAATAAAAAATAAAAAGCACTTGCTACACACCTCGCATTCCTTTTTCTTCCAGTCCTTCCCAGCTAAAAATTATCAAAATTTTGAAGGATGTATTTAACAGTTTTGAGAATCTTCATATCAGTTAAATTTAACACATTCTTTCTTATGTACCATGTCCTTTTAAAACGTTGGTTTACGTCATAGCTATCTTAATTTTATTCGCTGTCATTTTAAATAGCATCCTTGTATCAATACCATACCAATCTCGCAAGCTCTTCAACCATGAAGTCCTTCTTCGTCCTGGACTGCCATTACCTGCTATTTTTCGTTGCATAATATTTTAAGTAACCTGTATTTGGGACCTCACCCTACATGTACGAAGTACTTCAACTTCTTGACGCATTTTATAATTTCAGTAGATTTTCTGAGACGTTCTAGTATTGTGGAGTGTCGAACTTTCTCCACCCAAGAAACTTTTAAAAGTCTTCTATAACTATAACATATTTCTAACTTCCAGCTAATCAGAACTCTTTTTAATTTCACTTTTAATTGGATAATGGACCTTAAAGGTGCTGGGCTTTCAAAATTGTGGCAATTTACTTAATTCAGACCCAAGTAGGCTCTACGCAGTTATTATTTTCTTAGATGTCTGGCATAAACACCTGGGTAAACAAAACTTCAGATTCTTATTATGTACAAGCCAGGGTATTAAATAAATTTTTATACATTAAATATTCGATAGTTATGGAATAGGAAAAGGACATTTTTATGCTACAAAATTAAGCAATCTTATCTGCCATCCAAGCCAATGTCTCTTAAAAATTGGATCAGTATAGAACATATATATCTGTATATACATATATACAGATCTATCACATCTTTGAGAAAGTAAATTCATCCCAAACAATACCTCCCTCGTTCCAAACCCATTACGGAAATCAAAGTGTATGCCACTTAGATATTCCTCGCATTTATTATAGATACGTCCATTAGAAAAAGTAGAAAGACGGTATTACCGGAAACTTTTTAATAATTATTAATATTAATTATTAATAATTAATAATTAACTTAATGGCTTAACAAACTGATGGATCTTTAATCAGCACAGGTTTTAGCTGTTATCTTCTTAGGTAGAGGTATGAACAATGAATTGGACCAACCATTAGGTAGGTGCCCACTGGTATAAATGATATTAAAATACAAAGCATTTAAAACATTGCTATGATTTATTCTTCTTCTTCTTTTGCTTTTTATGTAGACATGACTCTATCTGTTTTTTAATGTGCCTCCAGTAAGTTGTTCCATCGTTTTCGTGGTCTTCCTACTGATAGTCTTTCTATTGGGGAACCCACTCTCTTTGCAGTCATGCGGCTTATATGACCGTTCTATTCTACTCTTCTATTTCTTACCCAGTCCCTGTTGTCCTCCATCTTGCATCTACGTCGTCTATCTATACTTTCAGCTCTGTTCCATAGTGTTTACCAGCCTTTTTTCTAATTTTTTAGTTTTCATCTCTGCTGTTTCTAACACCCTTTTTGTCCTATCTGTGTGAGGTCGTGTTTCTGCAGAGTATGTCATTATTGGTTTAAAGCATTAAGGAAATTAAAAAATAGAAAATTAGCACGAGAGGACAGAATACCGAAAGAACCTGTAAAGTAAGGAGGAGCAAATCTGACAAAAGAATTAAAACCAATCCAAAAAATAAGAGAACAAAACAGAATTTCTCAAGAATGGAGATCAATCATCCTAATACAAAAAGAAAGACAAATTGGACCCGGAAAATTATAAAGGAATTAATTTATTAAACACAACACTAAAATTAACAACCAAAGTGATAAAAAATAAACTGAATAAAATAGTAACAGTAGCAGTAGAACAACAAGGTTTTAGGTCAGGAAGATCTTGCACCGACGCTATATTTATAATGAGGCAAGTGCAAGAGAAATCATTAGAATAAAACAAACCGGCATATCTATGTTTCGTGGAACTTAAGAAGGCATTTAACAAGATCAAATTAAAGGTCGTGATCCCTTATTATACGCAAGAGAGATACCTTTAGAAATAATCAAAATGATCACAAATACCTACCAAAACAACACAATAAAAGTAAAAGTGGAAGAAGAACTAACCGACCCTAATGAAGCTGGCAGTAGGGTAAGTCAGTGTGTCTATTGTTCAACCTGATTATGGATGAAATAATAAAAGAATTAAGAACTAAAAAGGATACCAATTGAGAGAAAAATATCTTAAAATAATGTGCTATGCAGACGACGCAATACTACTTTCTCAAAGTAAAGACCATTTACAACGTATGCTGCACCAATTTAATATAACCGCCAGAACATTTACCATGTTAACATTTACCATTTAACATGTTAACTTCCCCAAAAAAGACAAAATGCATGGTTTTAACAGCAAATTTACTAAGATGTAAATTGGAGCTGGAAGGTCAGATAATAGAACAAGTGTTGGAGTTTATATATCTAGGCATCACATTATCTAGCTACGGAAAGCTCGAAACTGAAGTAAAAGATTAAGTGAATAGAGCAAACAGAGTCGCAGGATACCTGAATAAATCAATATAGAGCAATAAAAATATCGGGAAAGAAATGAAAGGCAGAATTTACAAAACAGTGATCAGACCAATAATGACGTACGCGGCAGAAATACGCCCTGGCACAGAGAGGACAAAAAGGATGTTGAAACATCAGAGATAAAAACACTTAGAAAAATTGATGGCAAGACACTATGGGACAGAGCTAGAAGTACAGATATACGACGTAGATGCAACGTAGAGAACATTAAGAACTGGGTAAAAAATAGAAGAGTATAATGAAACGATCATATAAGCCGAATGACAACAAATAGAATAGTAAAGACGGCAAGAGACGGTTCACAAATACGAAGACGATCAGTAGGAAGGCCACGAAAACGATAGAACGACAGCTAACTGAATGCACATTAAAAAACAGACAGAGTCATGTCTACATAAGAAGAAGAAGAAGAAGAAGACTTGACAGAAAAAGCCTTGTTAAAACCAGAAAAGGACCCAGAAAACCCTAGCAGCTACAGACCTATCTCGCTGTTGTGTCACATTTTCAAACTATACGAGAGACTCATACTAGCCAGAATAGAAAAAAATGTCCTCATGCACAAATGTTGTACCGGTCAAGTTCTCGCACTAACAGAACACATTGAAGAGGGCTTTGAAGAAAAACTTATAACAGGGGCTGTTTTCGTAGATTTGACAGCAGCCTATGACACAGTAAGGCACAAAACATTGCTCCGCAAATTATACGACTCTCTCAATGACCACCATCTGGGTAAGGTCGTATATTCCTTACTGCAAACAGACGTATTTTCCTGTTCCCCAGCTTCAATGGACCGGCCAGTCCCTAGACTTTAAAACGTGGAAAACTATGAATAGGATAAGAACGGGGGTCGCTCCAGTAAAATCAAACATGGCAAAATGGGGAAAAATCGACCAAGATGATGTGAACTGTGACTGTGGAGAAACGCAGAATATGAAACATCTTCTTACATGCAGAAACTGTCCTCATCGATGTACCCTCGAAGATTTGTGGCTCGCCAACCAAGATGGAACCGACGTAGCCCGATACTGGGCCGACATTTTATTAATGAGATGGCCGGACACGATAAAGTAAAGTATTAGATTATAAAATCTGTTGAAATTATTGATATGGCTGAATAGGTATTTAAAAGACCGTTCAAATAATGTATTACAACACATACATTTCCATTTAAAAATTGTAGCAATAACGTCATCCACCGGTTTCAGGATTTTTCCTTTAAAGTTGTCTGCTTACGAAATATCCAATTTATTACTTTTATTTGCACCACAGCGTATAATTTAATATAATATTTAATAATAAGTGTTAGTAAAGAAAACATACGTTAGGAGACATTTGTGTAAAACGTGAGAAAGAAGATAGAAAAATAGGTCTTAACTGCTGTATGTTGTTAGAGTTAACCCAAATTTTAATTAATTATACTGTATATTTGACTTTTCGATTTCCATCTTGGAAATTGATCCCTAATACAGAAATATATGCGGAAATTAGCGTAAAATGTAGTAAAATGAAAATGTCAGACAAATATTTCGTAATTATTACCATATCTTAAAACTTATTTAGTAATCTTTATTCATAATTTCTTATAATAAGTGTATTATTTAACGTATGCTATAATGCGCGCCCTCGACTTTTCTAAAATAAAACAGCAACCTATTTTCTAGCAACCATTTATATGCTCTGTAGCATTTAGAACTAAACTTTGAAGACTACTACAAACTTATACTTTATCCTGCCATCGTCCTGAAGGGATTTAACTTATCTCGCTTAGAGCTTAGAGCTTAGAACCAGGAATAACGGCAGCATCAGGTCAATAAACTCCAAATTTACTTTTTTATTATATTGGACGTGTTCCATATCGGTATATTCCGGTAGCATATTGGGAACGAAGGTGGAAGTATCGCAAGGTAAACTAAATATAGAAAGATTTGATGCCTATAGGAAAGTAATATTGTTTGGGTGTATAGAGTTTAGAGAACAAAAAAATGGAAAACCGTGACTGTTTCGGGAGAGCTGATTATGTTATTAAAAATATTTTGACTGGTTAAACACATTCTTATTATAATATAATTTTCTTTATAAAATAGGAAATACTTCCGATAGTAATGCCTTTATGGTTTTAGCAAAATTTAATTAACTCTTAAATTTTTTTTCCGTAACTATATATATATATATATATATATATATATATATATATATATATATATATATATATTATATATATATAACAACAAATACGTACAATTTTTTTTGTTGAGTATTTTAATTTTCTACTTTTCAGCTACAAAACTTCAAAATAAACGTAAAAGTCAAATATACGCGTTTGAGTCATAATTTTCTAACCTTTTCTATCATAATGAATTAAAATGAACGAAAATCAATCAACTAAATCAACAACCAAGAGTTGGCTAACATGAAGTTAATACCGACTTCACAAGACAAAATACAATTTTAAATTTCAATCTTTGCCGACCAATATGAAATAATTTATTTATGTTATAATAGAGACGTTTATAATTGAGTACCGGCTTATAAGCTTGATCAATCATGCCACTAAAGCGTTCACTAAGATCATTTATAGAAGAATATATGATAAATGTGAGTCAAATATTGATAGATCGCAGTTTGGCTTTCGGAAAGCACTTGGAACTAGAGAAGCAATTTTCGCTCTCCAGGTGCTTATACAGCGGTGTAGGGACGTTGATAAGGACGTGTATTTGTGCTTTGTGGATTTTAGAACAGCATTTGACAATGTCAATCATGAACAATTGATAGATATTCTGCGAAAGGTATTGACGACAAGGACATTCGAATTGTGGCAAACCTATACTGGGGTCAAACAGCAAGAGCAAAAATTGGCAACGAACTCACTAAAAGTGTGCAGATCAAAAGAGGTGTCCGTCAGGGTTGTATATTATCCCCACTTCTATTCAATATTTATTCCGAAGAAATATTTAACAAATGTATGGAAAATGCAAATAAGGGCATAAAAATAAACGGCGAGTTAAAGAACAATATAAGATATGCCGACGACACGGTGATCCTTGCCAGTACCATAGACGAATTACAGCAGGTAATGGAAAGAGTTTATTCAGTTAGTGAGGAATACGGCCTGAGCCTCAACTTCAAGAAGACAAAGTGGATGCTGATAAGCAGGAAGCAACAGCCTGCTCGACAGTTACGGATAAGTAACATACTAATTGATCATGTAGAATCTTATGTGTACCTTGGCACCAACGTAAATGCAAAATGGGAACAGGCCACAGAAATTAAGGCGAGAATAAAACGAGCTAGAGCAGCATTTAGCAATATGAAAAAGCTCCTCATAAGCAGGTTTCTTTGTCTCTTCCCCTAAAACTACGTCTAGTTAAATGCTACATTTTTCCGATCTTACTGTATGGTGTGGAGGCCTGGACGCTGACGGAGACGCTCATGAGAAAGAAAATTAGAAGCATTCGAAATGTGGGTGTACCGACGCATTCTTCGTATATCCCGGACCGAACATGTCACCAACATAGAAGTAATCCAAAGAATCGGAAAGGAGAAAGAAATCGTGAATACAATTAAACAAAGAAAGCTTGAATATCTAGGCCACATATTGAGACACGATAAGTACCGTCTACTGCAATTGATTGTCCAGGGAAAAATAGACAGTAAGCGAGGGCCAGGCAGGAGAAGACACTCGTGGCTCCAAAATCTGAGGAAGTGGTTCGGGCTCACATCGGTCGAACTATTCAGAAGCGCCGCAAACAAGATCAGAATTGCCATGTTAATAGCCAACGTTCGCAACGGACAGGCACTTGAAGAAGAAGAAGAAGAGGGACCGGCAAACTGGTCAGAGCTACCAATCCATTTATTTTTATGAGTACCTGTCAAATGTTTACATATATAACTTTTTATATTTTACATATTTTTAATTTCAAAGTACGACGGGTCAAAGTCTAAAAAATTTTTGTTCCATTTTGTGGACTCGGCTTATTATTAATTTATTTTGTTCTTTTATTTAAGTAAACGTAATACAAAAAAGAAAAGACAAAAATGGCTCTAAGTTTAGCTAGAAATATTGTAAAAAATCAAGTTACATTAGGACTAATCAAGCAACAAGGCAAGTTAATATACTCTATTTTTACAATGAATATTTCTAGTCGATTTAAATTATTTGTAGTGTAAATGTTTCTGTTGTTAACAACCAGCTGTTTTTCAAAATCAAATGTTCTATGTACATTTCTCTATCATTTCAGATGCCTTATGCTGGGCATTCACGTTCCAACTTGCGGTCCCTCTTAGTAGTACTACTATAAGTTGTTGGATAGTTAGTTGGATATTCGTCTCCACTCACGTACCGACTTTCTATCCAACTAGCGGTCCAACTTCAGTTCTAGTTTGTTTTCACGACGGTATACATCGCTTAATCAAAAAATGTATCGATAAAAGACTACGCAAAATATAATTAATAGAAGGAAAATGGCAGCATTGTGCTTGTTATCCTTATCAATTGAAAAAAAGAAGAAAAAATGTTTTTTTTCCTCTTCTTTTTATCAACGTGATGAAAAAATTATTCGTTGATCCTGTGAAGGATGATTACAAAAATTACCTCAGAATGGACAACTTCACTTTTTCGCTGTTGCTGGAAAAAATTGGTCCACTCATTTTCAAAAAAGATACCGTCATGCGTGAATGTGTCAGCCTGCTCTGGCTGGCCTCTGCACTTCTGCCAAAAAGCTTAATTCATTGTAGTGCACCCAATTAGGCACGTACACTTCGTCTGCTCCGGTACCAGTTCCACTTTCACTCACTTGAACTTTTTTATATTCTCTGAAGAAGATAGAACGTAGAGAGTCAATTTTTTTACGCACAGAAGCTACATTGGCAGTGTTTTCGTACTTCAACATTACATTCAGCAGCTGTTGTTGGGCTGTTTTTCGCGCATTTCGATTCGCGTATAAAGCACTATCGCTATCCCACAAACAGAAATTATCTCTGTAAACATCGATAAATTCGAAAATTCCTTCACTGTTCATTACGAAAGGCGTGAAGTAGATGTGGCGTTATCATGAGTTAATAATCGGTTGATATGTATGTTTAAAATTAGGTTTCGTTTCTCTAGTTATTTGTCTATAATGTTATGTTATAGGGCTGAACTAATTAATTTTTTCGTCTCTTGATTTTTATGACTTTTTAAGATGTAGGAAAAAATTATAGTTTTTAAGGATTTGTGTACACTTTTTAAGATGTAGGAAAAAATGATAGTTTTTAAGGATTTGTGTAGGTATATTCTATTTTAGAAAGAAATAAAAACTTGTTTTAAATTGAAGCTGGGATTTATTTTGTTGTGTGTGTGTCGTATATTTTTAATGGGAATACTTTTTCGTGCAATTAAAGGTTATTTTCTATTATTTATTTGCGAACCAGGGATCTTTGCTACAACCATGATTTAATTTTCGTTGTTTGTTGATAATTCTTCTGTAGCCACTCCGAAGTGTTGGAAATTGTACCTGTGTGGGACTGTCCGAAATATATCTACAGAAAGGAAAATTATTTGCCCTAACAAAAAGTAGATGATATATTCTATTTTAGAAAGAAATAAAAACTTGTTTTAAATTGAAGCTGGGATTTATTTTGTTGTGTGTGTGTCGTATATTTTTAATGGGAATACTTTTTCGTGCAATTAAAGGTTATTTTCTATTATTTATTTGCGAACCAGGGATCTTTGCTACAACCATGATTTAATTTTCGTTGTTTGTTGATAATTCTTCTGTAGCCAATCCGAAGTGTTGGAAATTGTACCTGTGTGGGACTGTCCGAAATATATATACAGAAAGGAAAATTATTTGCCCTAACAAAAAGTAGATGATGATTAAGAATCGTGTATTTTAATAATGGTAATTTTCGTGCAATTGAAAGTTTATTTTCTATTAATAATTTGCGAACAAGGGATCTTTCGTAAAGTAATTCATAGAAATCTCATACGTAACAGGTGTCGAAGGTCAACTGACCGAGGAAATTTTCGATCCGACCTGTGATCCGACTTCCAACTTCACCATTCACGCTCCGACTTCGTCGTCAGTAGGAAGTCGGACCTTTAAGTCGTCCCACTAGATGTTTCGACTCGCACCACTAGTTGTCCAACTAATCCAACTGCAGAAGTTGGACCACTAGTCGGACTAAAAGTCGGAACGTGAATGGCCTGTCTTAAGAACTTTTTCACTTGGAGTTTAGAATAATCAGATATATTGTAGTGTATATATAGATATATTGTATTGTATTGTATATTTTGAACAAAGTATGTAAATGGTTAAATATTAAAAACACTTTCTGAACCACTTAACATTTAAAATTATTGAAAATTGTTTTAAATGAAGGTGTTACAGAATATCTTCGAACTTTGACTTTTTATTTTCCAACATTGGCTTAATTTACAATGTGCCTGTAATGAATCCGACCGACAATTCATAATAAAGATTTATTGAATATTTTATACTACATTATTAAAATTTATTTCTAGAAATTAAAAAAATTCTTCATTTGGGTACAAAAGAGAACCTTTAGAGACTGTAGCCAATCTGGTTCCATATATGTCTCATAATTTTGTAGGGTTTACTAAACTATATTTCTGCTTGAATTTGTATGCAACAAAACCAGCAACATACTTGCGACTTTCAAAATGTCATCGTCAATTATATGATCCTCCTCCAAGTAGTGAGCTTCTTTAAATGTATGTCTGAGATTCTTTCGAACCGTCAGTTTTTTCTACCAAATTAGACAGCAATTTTTGTGCCAAGCAAATATTATCTGACGCCGAAATATCGCTTGGTAACTGAGGACTTTCTAGTCAGCTGTTACTTATGCCAGATTTACTAGAAGTATTGCGACATTCTGTAAAGATCGCCGTCGAATGTTTTCCTAAAATATACCACCTTAATCTATATCCAAAATCTATTGGCGAAGGATGATTATTTGCACCACCCATTACTCGAATATAAGGGAAAAAGTCTCTAACAAGTCTCGATTCAACCTCGAAGGTAAAATATAGTTAACGTTGTATTTTGCTTGTAGGTAAGGAAGTAACTCTTTCAATATTCCTATGTGAAATGGAATAAGTGCTTTATGTTTACAAACCCGCATTGAATTGACTATTTCTGACATTTCATCCAGTAGACGTGCCTGCTTGTCTAATTCTGCACCATATGCATTTCGTGTTCCAGTACTATCTTTTAGTATAAGTCCATTTTCTCCAGCATAAATAATAACTTTTGCTACAGAATTTGATAATAATTGAATTGCAGGTCTCACTCTTTGCCTTATAGATTTTATTATTTTGAAATATATTTATAAAAATCATTTTGAAACGGCGATTCAGTGGCATTGCATGAACAGTAGCAGTTCGCGATTTTTCATACTTCAATGCAAGTGAGGAAGTAGGCGGGAACCGAGGTAACGTCCACCCCGTTGCTCAAAGAAAAACTAAACTTTGTGAGTGGCATATATAAATCAATTTTTCTAAATTTTCTCTGCTTTTATGCCTTTACAGTTATTCATCACTCTCAAAGGACGTAATTGTACCATTTAGTAGGCGGTGGCGCCCACTTTATAAATCACTACTCTATACGGACCTATTTTTGTCTAAAATAAATTCGGTAGCATGTCTGTGCTATAGATTATTGTAATCCAAATAGTAGAACGTGCGATTTTTTGACAAATGTAATTAATTGACCATCTTTTCTCAGTAATATCAAATATCTTTACGTTCAATCTATTCACGTATTTAATATCGTTCTCTAGTTCTCCGATGATTTAACATGTGCCCGGGATATGTTTCATGTATAACATGATCTGTTTGAGTAGGTTTTATGTACTCTAGAGAATCTTTTCTACGAGATATAGCCATATCCAAGAAGTTTAACGTATTGTCAGATTCTGGTTCTAGTGTAAAAGAGATGTTAGGTTGAAGATGATGAAGATGAAGGTTATTAAAATCATCCAGAATTTGTAAAGTATCATCTTGGGTTTTCTGTATGAGAGCTATACAATCATCAACATATCTTGACCAAAAAACTATTGTGTTGTTGTTAACAAATTTTTGTTCTAAACTGTCTAAAAAAATATCAGCTAATAAAGATGATAATGGGGATCCCATCGCTAAACCTGTTGGTTGTTTATATATTTTTTGATTAAACTGGAAGAAGTCCTGATCAAGACAAAATTTAAGCATAGTTAAGATGGCATCTTTGTCTTTTGCTGATATGTTGCAATTGTTTAGAAGGATGTGCACTAGAGGTAAAGTTTCATCTCTTAGTACTGAAGTAAACAAATTGGAAACATCAAAGGAAACTAAATATAAACTCTCTTATATTTTAATGTTATTTAAACGTTCTATTAGATCTAAAGAATTTGTAATGAAGAACTTAGGTTTAAAATTAGTGATAGACTAAATTGTGTTGTAAATAAACTCTGATAATATAGAAACTAGAGTGTTACAGAAACTTACAACGCCTTATGGGACAATTGTGTTTATGGATTTTAGGAAGTCCATATAACCTAGGTGTTATATGATTAAATACAGTTAACTTTCTGTTGTTAAATTTAGTAATAGTATCATTAATTAATTTAACCATTGCTTTTGTTTTATTAATAAAGGTGTTAAGTGGATTTTTTTTCCAAAATTACAAAACTGTTATCTGAAAAGAAAGATTCTATCTTCTCTATGTATTAAATTTGTTCTAGGATTACAACACAATTTCCCTTCTCAGCCTTTCTAAGTACCAGAGAATCTCTATCGATATTTTCTTTAATTAATTTTGGCAAATCCTTTTGTTTTTTAAAAGAATGGTGATTTCTATGATAATTACCTTTATACTTACACTGTTGTTGTTAAAGTAAGCTAATGCTAGAGTTTCCCAAATACTGTTTAATTTCAGCATTGTCTATCAGACCTTCTATTAGAGTATTCAGCTTCACTCCAAAGCCTCCTAACACTGAGTCAGTTAACCTAAAATTCTGACAAGAAAACTTAAGGCCTAATCCTAAAAAATACAATTCATCCACTCTGAGATAGCGCG
>NW_027313619.1:0-20650 GCF_040954645.1 Diabrotica undecimpunctata | reverse complement strand
ACGCGCTATCTCAGAGTGGGATGTATTTTCAGCATGATGGGGCACCCCCACACTTTTTACTGGCAGTGAGACAACATCTCAATAATGTTTATGGCAACAGGTGGATAGGACGTGCAGGTCCTATTTCGTGTCCTTCAAGATCCCCTGATTTCAATCCCGTTGATTACCATATTTGGGGACGATTGAAGCAACTAGTTTACGCAGTGAATATTAATAACCGACAACAATTAATTGATAGAATTATACATTGTTGTAATACTATTAGAAACGATCCCCAGAGTATCCGTAATTCAATACGTCAATTAACAATTCGACAACAAAAATGTGTACAGGCTGCATTGTTCTATTTGAAAAATCTATTTTGAATTATTTTTATTTTGTTACCATTATTGTATCTTTTCCAGTTTTAATTTATGGGTTTATCATATCATAACTATGTACATATTTTTAGTTTTTTTTTAAATTGTTCTTCGTTATTGTTAGTAGTTACTGTTTTTTGTTATGCAGTGACTCAGTTTATCATTTCAATTAAAATGTTTGAAATTTATAACATTTGTTTAAATTAATTACCTTATAATTTGATACTTCATTATGGTTGTTCTATTTTTGGTAAGATTTGATCGTTCACTAAAAATTTAATAAAAGTGCGACAACATTGTTGCATATGTCGTTTTCATTGGCTATTTATGTAGTTTGAAAATCACTTATTGCATTTTAAAAAATATATATACAGGGTGTAATATTTAATACGAATCCCACATTTCAAGCGAAGAGTATCATGATTTCATACAAACTCTTGGATCCAAATTCATAGTAGCAGGAGACTGGAATGCCAAACACACCACATGACGTTCAATATTAATTACGCGTAAGGATCGAGCATTAATGAATATCATTTAAGCAAATAACATAAAATACTTATCAACGAGAGATCCCACATACTGGTCTACGGACCGCCAAAATCCCAAATTTGGTAGATTTTGCTGTAACAAAAGAAATAGCTGACATCCATAGTGCAGTAGAGTCAAAATTTGATTTTACATTAGACCACAGCACAATAATAATAACTTTAAGCACACATATAATATGGAGAACACCACCACCCAAACTTACAACTAAAGAAACAAACTGGAATGTTTTCCAAAATTCTGTAAATAAATATAGTAGATATATAATAAATTCAGTAGACTATTTAACAAAAGTTTTACAAACCACAGGATGGAAAGCAACACCAAAGCTCGAAAGAACTGTACAAGAAAAAGATCTCGTCGCATATGGCAACAAACAAGAAATCCACTAAATATGACATACCTTAACACTATTAGTTATAGACTAAACAGCGCATTACATGAAAAATAAAACGACTCTTTCCAGTTTTTTTTTGAACCTGTTACATGATGACCACTCTACATGGAAAGCTACAAAAAAAATTTAAACGACCGACAATAACAAATTCACCTTGAAAAAAACAGATATGAACTGGACCTGCACAAACGCAGAAAAACAACAGTATTCGCAGAGCCTCTTGCAACTGTATTTTTAGCAACCAGATACTTATAACGATGAAGATAATCATATAAGAATGTACCTCGAAACTCCATGTTAACTATCTCTTCCTGTGGCAATATTTACTTCGACAGAGGTTCAACAACAAATAAAAATGTTAAATCCTAAGAAAGCTCCTGGCTGTGATTTGATAACAGGAGAATTACTAAGAAGCTACTGAAAAAAGCAGTGGAATTGTTAACAACAATATAAAACAGCATACTACGTCTTTCGCTACTTTCCAATACAATGTTAATTTGTCAAGTTACTATGATTCTGCTATGGTAAGCCATAAGCAAATTTATATCGACCTATACGCCTACTCCAAATAAAGTCGAAATTATTAGAAAGGCTATTACATAAAATCGAGCAAATTGTTTCCATAAATGAAATTATACCACAACACCAATTTGGATTTAGACGTTAACACTCAACCATCCAACAATATCACAGAATAGTAAACATAATTAAAACAACTCTCGAAGAGAAAAAGTTTTGCAGTGAAGTGTTTCTCATGCATTTGATAGAGTATGATATAAAGGTCTCCTCTACAAACTGAAATTACACCTAACAGACCAACTATTCTTTATTCTAAAATTATATCTTACTTACTTTTAAATTAAAATTGAAGACAGCTACGCAAATTAGCACATCATACAATCTGGCGTACCTCAGAAGACGTTCTAACCAGTAATGATACCTTCTTAGCTACTTCTGATGACACGGGAATCTTGGCAGTCGATATCGACCCTAATGTAGCATCACAAAAATACAAAATCATTTAGATCAATTACAAAACTGGCTTAACCGATGGACGATCACTGTTAATGCCAGTAAATCAGTACAAATTACTTTTACAACAAGAAAATCTACATGTCCACAAGTTTCTATTATTAATACTCCCATTTCCATAAAATCAGTTATGAAATACTTAAGATCTCATCTGGATGAAAAACTTACATGGAAAACTAGATCTTAAAATAAAAAATATAAACTGGCTATTTAACAAAAGGTCTCAGTTGTCTCTTGAAAATAAACTGCTTCTGTACAAAGTTTGGCCATATTATGGAATAGAACTATGAGGCTGCAGTAAACCTTCAAATACGAAGATACTTTAAACATTCCCATCCAAAATACTCCCTATGATAAGTAAAGCTCCATGGTGTGTATCCAACCAAAAACTTCACAATGATCTGAACATCCCACTACTTAAGGACATAATAAAGAAGCATTCAATCAAATATAAAAATCGCACCACTGATCACAACAACGAACTCATAAATAATTTATTCACCTAACCACTTGCCAAAAGAAGATTAAAGAGGGTATGGCCAGAAGACCTACCGCAATAATACTAGAGAACTGTCACTGGACGGTCCTAACTCACTTTAATTTACTAACAGACTATTTACTTATTATTCTGTGTAGAGAGTAGATTGCAAACATGCAATGTAACAATAATAAAAAAAGTATAATACGTCTGATGAAAAAGCAAAAGAGTTTCTAAAATGCGACTGTGACTTGAATTTAAAAGACGAAGTATTAGCTCGAACGGAAAAAGAGACTGACGCTATTCTAAATAATATATATTTTGAAAAGGAATTACTAAGTACCTACTAAGTACGTAATTTTTTAAATTTCTGTTTGTTTCATATTTGTTCATATTCGCTCTTGCTTAAGCTTATTTTTCATGTATTTTTCCCTATGTAATTTTCTTTTAACCATCATTTTAGTCACATAATTTTTTAAATTCTTTCCACATTCCACATGCTTGGGCTGGTATACATCTTATTATCTATGTTTTATATACGTTAGTAGTTAAGATTAACTAAACATTTCTTCTTAGATTGTTATTAGATTACGTATTATATGTAAATATTATAGTTAAAAGAAATAAAAGAATTACGATGGAAAAGACAAGAAGGAATAATAAAAAAGAAATAGGGTTATAATAAAACTGCTTTTGTAGTCAGCCACAAGCTAAAAGAAAAGATGATTGTTTTTAAAACAGAAACGAGATAGCTGCGTTTATAAGCATGTTTCATAGAAGGTTTACAAAGGCATTAATTCTCTTCACGTCATATCTATGAAATCACCTCTTTTCGAGGCGTGCTTTCGCCGGCTAATTTGGCCGGATCGAAAATTATTTCGCCATACATGTCCCTAGGGAGACATTAATTAAAATTCAATCTATCATCTCTGCCCGGCGGTTTCTCTTCGAAACACTAATCTAGTTTTCTCGTATACGAGTATATGGCCTAAAAGTTCCACGGTTATTCCAGCCAACGAAGCATTAGAAGTTTTCACCCGTTTTTGTATCGCTTAGACAAGAATGAAATTTTCGGGAAGTTTCTGTGTTAGCTTGGAAAAGATTACTGGTAATGATTTATTATGAACTGATGTTCATCACGGTCAGATATTGGAAAAAGCTTGGAAATTTGGGTTTTTCTTTTAGCTAAAAAATGAAAGAAAAATAATTTTAACAGGAATTCTAACTAGACCACAACTCCACAATTATTTAATTTCGTGTTTTTTAAAATATTATTTTAGATAAAGGGTAAACAGACAATATTTAAATTTTTCCTGTGATGCCGTAGCAAATTCGGGAATAGCCGACTCTCTGTATATATCAGTGTTGTGTATCTTTAAGTAAAAGATAGACGACATAACAGTTCAACGAAAATTGATGTAATAGAAATAAAAATGCAATGGGATTCGGCCGGGCAAGATGTAAGACACTTTAAACATAGATGAAGGCGCAGAGTAACATTTCGAAGCCTATGACAAGCGAAAATATATAGAAGTAGGCCCCAATACTGATAGGTAGGTGATATCTGAATTACTGCAGTATGGAGGCGTCCCACTTGTCTCCCAGGAATCGGGACCAGAAATTTTAAATAATTCCTTTCTTATAAGAATAATTTTGTTTATGTATTTTAAATATCTTAAGATTTGTATTATTTCTGAATTGTTAAGGAAAGCATATCAACCATTTTGCATAAATAGTTGCACCAATGAATAAACTATCGAGGAAAAATGTAAATTTAATTGTGCAACAGAATACCAAAAGCATTTTTAGATAACAACAAGACATCGTTATTAACTTCCCAGTTAGGCCAATTGAGATAGTTTTTTAATCAAAAAGTAGAGTAAAAGAAGTGATGGTAACAGAACTGGTGATGGTGATAGAATTTGCCTGGCATATTTACTGTAGTCCGGGTAGTATGTCTAGAAAAAATATTCTCATTTCATATTTTTGCACAATTTTACTTAAAACAGTTCTCTTATAACAAAAACGCATGTTACCAAGAGAAAATGATGGTCAAAAATTGTTTGAACAATTTTTTTAACTAATTGTAAAATTAAATTTTATCCATACCAAGTTTTTTAACGTTAATTACCTGATTCTAAACAAAACATATGTTGGTCCCGTTTTCTCAATTGCTTCGTTTTCGAGTTATACACAATATAAAGTTTTAAAAAGCGAGAAATAGCCATATTAAAGACTATAACACGTGAAAAATTAATATTTCGAAGTTTAGCAATCATCCAATTAAACCTAAACTCCATTTTACAAGATCCCAAAGAGTTTTTAACAATAACTTTATAATCACCCATTGTTTTTTAATTGTTAATTTTACGCTGCGCAGAGTTCAGTGGCTGCTATAAAATCACATATAAAATATTTAAGAAATTATAATTTTTCATATTACAACCTTATGTTCATACGATTTATGGTTCTAAAAACAATGTTTTTATTTCTAAAAAACTGATTTGTTTAAATTTAATCAGAGTAATCAGAGATAATTTGTTTATAAATAACATTTATTCAATATAAATATATTTTAAATAAACAAATAAAAAAAATACAATAAAAAGGTGACTTTTTATTGTATTTTAATATTGTAAAAAAGTAAAAAAGGAAAGTTTGAAAAAGTTAATAAATAGCCAATTTGGTGCAGTATAACCCGAGATATTATCCTGAAGCTATTTTCTTGTGGCATTTTAAATAGATACTATTTTAACACATTCGCGACCAACCGTCACACATGTGTGACGGTGAAGTTTTCGTAAGGACTGCTGACACATATGTGTGACACCGAACTTACGTGATGAAATGTAAAATAATTTTACCACGGTTTATCACAGTGGGTCTAAATTTGGCCACAGTCCACCTAAACAATCCTTCTTTCACACGCTATGGCTGGGTTGTGATTTGGACGTTTAAAAAAAGAAGAAATAACCTGTAAATTTATGGAACGTAAATTTATAGAATGTAAACGTCGAATACGAAAAGTATCGTAATTGTGTATAATTTAGAAAGGTAATATAAAAATGTAACTTATTTATACACCGTGTGATAACTTATTATTTATTTTAGACGTATTAACAATATCAAAACGACATCTAAGTACACGAGACCTTTAATTAGAGGCCGAGATGGCTAGTAGGGAAGTTAGTGAGTACAGAAATGCCGAAAATATTGAAAATGAATTCGAGGAGGACCATAATGATGAAATGTTTTATTCTAGTGGAAGTGAATATTCTCCTTCTCATTCTGAAAGAGAGACTGAGGATACTAGCAATGATGGGGGAGAGTCTAGCAATGACGGCGGTGAGTTGAGTAATGATGAGGGCGAAGCGAATGATGCAAATGAAAATGTGGTACAAGAAAATGATGAGGCGACTCTGAGATAGCGCGTGGAAAATATTGAGATACATCAGTTTACTGAACAAGAAAATATAAAAGTAGAAATTCCTGTTGATGCAACACCTATACAATATTTTTCATTACTATTTGATGAAGAGCTTTTGATGAACATCGTAGAGTGGACAAATCACAGAGCTGCTTCACGCAAAGAAAACCCTACTTTAAAAAAATATTTGTTTTTAAGACGCTGGATAGATATAAATATTGACGACTTAAAAAAAAATTTTGGGTCTCTGCATATTAATGGGAAACATTAAACTCCCCTCCTTACGTTTATACTGGAGCACAGATCCACTATATCACTTTTCAATATTTGGAAAAACTATGCCCAGATCAAAGTTTGAAGCTATTCTTCAAAACATTTGTTTTTACAAGCCGGAAGACGTAGAAGTTCAAGATAGACTTTACAAAATTAAAAACGTTACGAGTCATATTATAAATAATATCTCTAAAGTTTACTATCCAGGAGAGAACTTAAGTCTTGACGAAGCCCTCTTACTGTGGAGAGGGCGGTTAATATTCCGACAGTATATGCCAAAAAAAAACTAGTAAATATGGAATAAAAATTTATGAGATTACTAGCTCTGATGGATTTTTACTAAATTTCCTAATCTACAGCGGCAAGGGGACAGTAGTAAATGAAAATGGGAATGCGTTTGAAGTAATTCACAGACTTGTTACTGAATATTTAGAGAAGGGGCACACTATCTACATGGACAATTATTACAACAGTTATGAGCTTGCCAAGTTTTTACATGAAAAGAAGACCTACGTTTGTGGAACATTAAGAAAAAATAGAAAAAGTAATCCAAAGAGTGTTATTACAAAAAAAATTAAAGAAAGGAGAAGTCGTATGGCAAAGAAGAGGTCCAATCATAGTATTAAAATGGAAAGATAAGAGAAATGTAATAATGATTTCATCCAAGCATGGTTCCGAAATGGTTGAAGTTGAAAATCGTAGAGGCCAGAAAAAGTTGAAGCCAGTAATGATTCGTGACTACAATTCCTTTATGTCGGGAATTGACAGAATTGACCAGATGACTTCATATTATGGCACACCACGAAAAACTCTGAGATGGTACATGAAAGTTTTCTTTCACTTACTAGATATTTGCATGTGGAATGGCAACTGGTTGTTAAATAAAAATAGTTCAGAGCGACTGTGAAAGCCGCTCTGAAGAGGCCTATTAGGCCGAAATACTTATAAGCGGATACACAGACGCACTATACGTGAAATCAAATCTTAACTGTCTTTTCCTTTTTAGATACTATTTTATTGGAAATAAGCTACAATTGAAGGTTACAATAATAATTATTATTATTGTTTTTTGTTTGTATTTTGAGAACGATTTCCGAAGTGAAAATTGAAACGCCAATAAACTTATTTTAACCTTTAATAACATTTATAATACGTAAAACAAACGTAAATTCATTTGTGTGAAGTCTATCTAATAGTAAAATAATTGAATTAAACAAACTAAAATTTTATTTAAGATTTTAGTGAACAAACCTTTTCTCAAATTTTTTTTTGCTACAGTTTTATTGTCGGATTCATTCGTTAAAAAAATCATCACTCATGTTTATTTTTCTATACTTCTCTAACTCACCGGCAGCCTTTTCTGCTCCTAATTTCAACTCTAAATAACGGAGTTGTTTATCGTGCGCCATATTAAATTTTTTCAATCGTGAAGTCGACGATACGCTTCCATCGGAAGTAAATCACAAACTGAAACATCTTACCGGTGTCACTTTCGTACTGGAAAGATAACAGACTATTTGACCTTCAGTGTCCATCTGTGATACACATGACCTCCAACTAGACATTAGTAACAATTTTAAAATCGCAGGCCGCGTGCACCATATGACGATACAGCAATTTTTACAAAAATAACCAAAAAACAAATCTGATTTTATGATTTTTGCTATAATTAAACACAAATAGAGTAATCAAGAAGAAAAAAAATTTTGGCCCAAAAGATCCGGTACAAAATTTACTCTGGCAGTTAAAGTGTTAAATACCAGCTGTCCCAAGCATATTAACATGGAAGAAGAGTTCAATTTTTGTGGGGACCCTCACATGTCAGAATAACAGGAAACGAAGAAGGTGACAGGACTGCACGACAGGCAATTTTAAGCGATTATTCGGAGCCTATCGACAAATGTGTTTCCAGGAACTTTAATACTTATTTTAAAAATCAAGTGTTGTGTTTGTGGCGAAATGAGTGACCTCAAACTAATTCTGAGCTAAATAAGATCAAAAATAAAGTTTCCCAGTGGATTCCATCGTCGCGTAACAGGCGTGAACAAATTGTGCTTGAGCGTCTACATCTAGGATATACCAAGTTAATACATTCTTACCTTTTCACAAAGAATAACCCACCCATATGTGATCAGTGTAATGTTCGAATAAAAGTTAAAACACTTTTTAATAAATAGTGGTAAATATGTGTGACGAGCTCTGTGGGCCGGTTGTACGGCAGAATATTAAAGAAGAGGGTTGAAAGATAGATACAAGATATTGAAGAACAAAGCGGTTTTCGTACCGGGAGATCCTGCCTTGATAATATATTTATCCTACGACAAATAATTGAAAAGCGTTGTCGAAAGAAGTAGAGAGACCCATTTGGTATTTATAGACCTTGAGAAAGCATATGATAGTGTCCCGTTAAAGAAAATGTTTGAGGTCCTCGAAAGGTCCGGCTTGGATTCGACGTATATCCGAGCGATATATAAATTGTACGAAAATGCAGTTAGTTGTGTAAAAATTGGAACCAGAACCTCAAATGAATTTAAAGTCACTAAAGGCCTTAAGCAAGGATGCTGTTTGTCACCGACACTCTTTAAAATACACGTCCAATAAGCATTGAGGAATTGGAGAAATAAATGTAGTTTTATGGGCATCGAAGTGGGACAAGAAACTCTGTATACATTGTTGTTTGCAGATGATCAGGTGGTGGTTGCAACCGATGAGAAAGATATAAATTATATGAATCGAAAATTATTTGAGGAATATGCCAAATGGGGGCTTACTGTAAACATAAGCAAAACAGAATATTTAAAAATTGGAGGAAATACCACAGATCTGAGGCTTGAAAACGCAGTCACGAAAGGCTGCAACCAGTATAAATATCTAGGAAGCATCATATCAGCAGATGGCAGAGTTAAGATAGATGTACAAAACCGAATAACCCAAGGGAAAAAATGCATCCGAATACTGAATTCATTACTGTGGTCTAATAAAATAAAGATGCATACCAAACTTCGCGTATACAGAGCAATTGTAGAACCAATTACCACATATGGTGCCGAATGTTGGACGATGACAAAGAATGAACGAGATAAAGTAGACGTTGTGGAAATGGATTATCTTAGAAGGTCATGTCGAGTATCGAGAATGGAAAGAATCAGGAATGACTAAATACGAAACTGTACATGAATTAGAGATACTCTTTCAGATAGAATACAAGGAAGGCAATTACAATGGTATGGTCACGTGATGAGAATGGAAGAGGAGCGGTGGCCAAAGAAAGCCTTAATGTATGTTCCGCCAGAAAGAAGAAAAAGGGGAAGACCACCAAATTCCTGGAGAAGAGAAATTACAAAAACAATGCAATCTAGAGGCTTAGAAGAGGGAGATTGGAGAGATAGGAAAAGATGGAGGCTGAAATGCGGGAAGCGGCAATCGCCGTAGGATCCCCGTTATATGATGATGATGATGATGATGATGATGATGATGGTAAATATGTTCAAGAAAGACATCGTAATAAGATCTCGAACTCTCTAGTTTTAAGGCTTTCTTTGGCCACCGCTCCTATGATAATATAATTAAATATCTAAGATCTATAAACATTTTCTTTATTCTGTAGTTATTTAATTTTGTTATTTATATTTTGTTTCGTCGCTAATAACCTTTTGGTGGGTAACCTTTTTTTCTAAGAAAAAAAATACCTATATTGACATATTGTTTTAAATTTTTCCGACTTCCACAATTTTTATGTGATAGTAGTTAACTTAAATAACCCACTTAAGCCCTCATAAAATTAACTGTAGAAAAATTTTAAAAAATTGATGACATTTACGTAGTGCATAAACCCACCAGTAGTTTTTCTATATACCAAAAAAAATTTATAATTTTCAATTTTATTTTAGTTTTAATCACACTAATTTATTGTTGAAATAGAAAACTCCGAAATAGAAAAAAGAATAGATGCCTTTGAGATGTATATATACAGACGAATATTGAGGATTCTATAGGTACAAAGAGTTACTAATGTTGAGGTACTTCGTCGCATGTGTAAACAAAAAGAATTACTAAGAATAATCAAAGAGAGGAAAATGCAATACTTGGGTCTTGTGGTGAGACGCGAAAGATATGAATTACATCAAGTTATACTGGAAGGAAAAGTACAGGGCAAAAGATCAGTAGGAAGACGCCAGAACTCGTGGCTGAAAGACCTGAGGAGATGGTTTGACCGCTCATCCGCAGAGATCTTTCGCGCAGCAGTTTCCAAAACTACAATTGCCATTTGGATCGCCAACCTTCGAAAGGAGGCGGCGCAATGAGAAGAAGAAGAATTTATTGTTACAAGAAACGTTTTTAAACAAATTTTTCTCGTTTTTAGTTAATAGGGTTACCTTTTAAATATGGGTTAGTGTTGACATACGTTAACATAATATTGTTAAATTAAGTATAAATCAAGTACCAAATCAGTAGAACTTCATAAGAATCAAAAGGTAAAAGAAATAATAAATAAGACTTACTCACAATCAATTTAATTTAACTATCCAGACGACCGGTTTCGCTTTCTACAATATGCAAAGCATCTTCAGGTCTCGATACAAAGTTAATTAAATGCTGAAATAATAAACCAATATTAGGTTGTTGTCTAATAAAGATAAACAAAGATAAGTGATATAAATTACAGTAATTATGCCAATATTACATGGCTGTGGTTTTTCAAAATGAATAAAATGTTTAAGCACACTAGGTAAGACCCTTCTTCTTCTTCTTAAAGTGCCTATCTGTTCCGGACGTTGGCGATCATCACGGCTATCTTCACTTTGCTTATTGCAGCGCGGAACAGTTCAGTGGTAGTCGTGTTATACCACTTTCGCAAATTTTGAAGCCAGGAAATGCGTCTTCTTCCCGGTCCTCTCTTACCATTTACTTTCCCTTGGAGAATCAGCTGGAGAAGGCCGTAACGTTCTTGATTTCTCATTACACGACCTAGATATTCCAACTTTTTAGTTTTGACGGTCATGAGAATTTCACATTCTTTCCCCGTTCTACGCAGGACCTCCACATTAGTAACTCTGTCAACCCAGGATATACGTAAGATGCGCCTATAACACCACATTTCGAAAGCTTCGAGCCGATTCATAGATGCAACAGTCAGTGTCCATGCTTCCATTCCGTAGAGCAGAACTGTGAATATGTAGCAGTTCAATAGACGGCATTTTGTTTTTAATGATATGTCTCGACTGTTGAAAATAGTTCTCATTCTAACGAATGCTGCTTTTGCTTTTATTATTCGCTGTTTAATTTCTGTTGAGTGGTCCCATTGGCTATTTAAATTGGTGCCTAGATATGTATATTGCTCGACTCTTTCGACTAACCCACAAGGTAAGGTAAGACCCACAAATTGGTAAAATAGTCCATTAAATTGTAATAAATTAATAAATGAACAAATAAATAAAACATTACTTACATGCCGGTACTTTATTAATTGATGGTTGAAAGAACATGGTTCAAACTATCCTGTACTGTTAAATGGAGAACTTAAGTCTGCTATTGTAATTGTTTGACAGTAGACGGGAAAGTTCTTGAGGAGACAGATTTTATATAATGAAGTAGACATAGGTGTAATGTGATTGTTTGTTAGATGAAAGTAATGTTACATACCAATGAGTTATTTAAAAGTTATTTATATTTATTCTAGAGATATATTTATGAAATGTGTGTTATTTAATATTGTGTGTTAAATAACACACATTTCATAAATATATCTCTAGGATAAATATAAATAACTTTTAAATAACTCAATGGTATGGAACATTACTTTCATCTAACAAACAATCACATTACACCTATCTCTACTTCATTGGATAAAATCTGTCTCCTCAAGAACTTCCCCGTTTACTGTCAAACAATTACAATAGCAGACTTAAGTTCTCCATTCAACAATACAGGATAGTTTAAACCATGTTCTTTCAACCATCAATTAATAGAGTACCGGCATGTAAGTAATGTTTTATTTATTTGTTTATTTATTAATTTATTACAATATAATGAACTATTTTACCAATTTGTGGGTCTTACCTTGTCTGCTTAAACATTTTATTCATTTTAAAAGACCACAGACATGTAATATTGGCATAATTACTGTAATTTATATCACTTATCTTTGTTTATCTTTATTAGACAACACCCTAATATGGGTTTATTATTTCAGCATTTATTTAACTTTGTATCGAGACCTGAAGATGCTTTGCATATTGTAGAAAGCGAAACCGGTCGTCTGGATAGTTAAATTAAATTGATTGTTAGTAAGTCTAATTTATTATTTCTTTTAACTTTTGAAATGGACTAAACCAAGCAACACATTCATGATTTCATAAGAATCGTTTATTAGTTTTCTCATTTTTCATTCAAAACAACGTCGTAAAACAACCGTATCATCATCATCAAATCAATAATGTTTGCCGGTTTTTAAACTTTTTAATAATACCACAGTGGTTAATATTTCACCCACAAAGGCTTATTAAATCTCACAGTTAAATTTGAAACCTCATATTGGTTTTGTTCGGCGGAAAACTAGGGATGTTCAGAAATACCAAAATTTAATGTCCATATCATGTCTGCATTAAACCTTCATATATCAAGTAAAATTAGTCATATTTCCGCTTCACTGAATTGCACAGGTCAGGATATGTTAGCAAAATGTGGGTGGGCGAATTTGAGTGTAAAACGCGTACAGGAATGTTGTAAAATTAGTGATAGAGAGCGAAAGAGAGACATGTTTGAGTCCGGCTGCATATTCTGCAATATAGCTTGTTGCAGCTTAGTTTGCAGGTATAAATAAAGCATATATTATTTGTATTTTTGTTTGTACCAATTAGAAAATACCAGGCCAAATTGGTAAAATTAAAAATATTTCTAAACTTTTAACCCTCCGTTAGTCGCTAGAAAAAACTGAGCATCAAGAATCGCTACGATGTCTGAGAGCAACAATTAAAACAAAATAGTTATTGCTATAAAATTCATACAAATATTTTAAATTGTGTATAGGAATGACAAAAATATTTTTGAAAATATTTTATTGAAAAACAACAGATACAAAATGAAAAACACTAGTATAACAATATATTGTTATTTTTAGTATAAAATTAAATTTAAAGAAAAAGTTCTTCAAATCTTTGAAATGGAAAAACAGTTCGTATTTTTTAGTTAAGAGAAATATAGATTAACTAAAAAAAAATAACTCAGGTTTTTAACAAAAATATAAAGTAAACATTTCACTTGATTTAGTTAGTGAGACATTTTATGTTGTAGCGTCACTCAGGCAAAGCTGACATATTCCATGAATATGTTCAAGGCACATGAATTTTTTGCATTTTATGCATGAAAAACGAATAAACCTGTTCTTTTGGTAGTACAAAATGCACAACGACCCTTTGTTGGATTTCTTTCTGAAATTGCAGGAGTTACATCTGTGATGCCGCAAATTTTGCGAATTTGGCATTTGAGGCTAACTGGCAGATTTGTTATAGTAACTCGACTTTTTAAACAGGGATATACAAGCTCATTTGCTAGGTTTTTTAGAAAATCACATCGATTTACGTTTTTCTCTTCTATGGCATAGAACATAACCATTGGCCAACGCTTTGTGCTTCTTGAAAAGTTGTAGTTAGCACTGAGCTGGTCTACCATGTCGACTTCTATTTTTGTTGAATTGTATAAGGCGATAATTTCTGGTTTATTTTGATTACCCCTACTATCCTTAATTGCATCATCATGATGTAGTGAGGATAGAATAAATATATTTTTATTTTTTTTTTAGGAATATGAAAAACTAATGTAATATGTTGATTAAAAACCAAACATACTTGAATTCGTAGGATGCTTTGGTTTTTTGAATTCAAACAGAAATTCTCTTTTATTCTTCCTAATGGTTCCCACTACTGTAATTTTCTTCTCGTATAACTTGTTCACCAACTCGGTACTTGTAAACCAGTCATTAATTGTTAGATTCCGGCCTGAATCATAAATAGGTTAACATAGCCGTTGAACAACATCACTAGGTCTGTTACTAACTTGAAAACGTTCTTTAGGTTGTTGGCCAGCATAAACCTCTAAATTAACTCTGAGATAGCGCGTAGCATCAGAGAGAGCAAAAATTTTTATGCCGTAGTTGTTCAGATTTGATGGGATATACTGATGAAATCGACACTTATCCCTAAATCCTGGTAACATCTCATCGATGGTGATATATTTAGAAAGACTGTATCAACTTTAACAATGAGTTACAAAAGTGTCGAAAAAATTTCGTATAGGAGCCAATTTGTCTTCTTTTAGTCCGTTTTCAAGAGTTGCTTTGTCATCGAATCGCATACACCGAAGGAGAAATTTAAATCGTGGAAGCGACATAAACAGGCTGAACATTTCTATAATTGATCCACCAGTGTTCCAAAACTCATCTGGATTCACACGATTACCTTTCAGACGTGCTGCGTAATAAATCAGTCCTATTACTGGCCGTACTTCTAATATATCAGTGTGTCTAGCGACTCTGAGATAGCGCGAGTTATTTCTTATTGAGTCTATATATTTGTTCGTACTTTTCACAATAATTTCTAGCATAGCGGTATTCACAAAATATTTTCAAATATCACTAGGAGTCTTCAAGACACGTGTAGGTAATATCGACATCGGCAAACGTACTGCGTAATTTTCTTGTCTTGTTCTAACATTTCTCGGTGGAACAGCCTTTTTTTTATCTGGTAACTCCATCTTTTCCAATAAACGCTAAGGTATTACTTCCACTTTCTTCTTCCTCGTCTGTCACATCTTGTTCCGATTCACTTTCTCCATCACGTTCCTCTATTTGATCGATTTCGTTTTCACTTCCCTCATCGTCAAAGTAATTTTCATCGTCGGTAAGAACCATTTTCCATAATTCCAACAAGCGTTTTTCTTCGGCTTCAAAGGACATCTAGAAATAAGAATTGACAAAAACTTATTAATAAAATGCAATAATAATAAAATGCTAAATATTTACCTGATCTGTAAGTTATGCCAACAAGTAATAAAAACAAAGTTAGTCGCTACGGACTCTCGCACCGAAAATAACTATAAAACTTGCACAACTGTACCCAGGCAGGTAAGAATGTACACTAACACGAGTTTGGTTGATAGGGAGAGGTACAGAAAGTGGCGATAGAAAACTAACATTTATTTGTAAATACCGAATGAATAATTATTCTGTCGACCGATAGCGACTAACGGAGGGTTAAATATATATTTTTTGAAACTGTTGTATATACTAATATGATAAAGTGACAAAAAAAAATATTCCTAACCCTAGAATCCTTACCTTATTTTAATCTTCATTTACACTAAGCGTCGTAAAATATGCTACGCTGAGAAAAATGATTTTAATACCTATCGATTAGATAGTCGACGAAGAAACTTTGCACACTACCACTGAAATAATTTCATTTAAAAAGATAACTTAGTGGTAACTATTAATGCTTTTAGTATAAAAAAAGACTTACCTCTTACTACCAGACGAACAGGATGACTAGTAAGTGCATCTTGGGTATGAAAATCACTTGCTGTAACTTGACATTCCCAGCTGCCGTCATCAAATTCCAATTGAGCTGCTCTCACCCATATTGAACAATCACCATTTTCTTGGTTGGTGCTTGCCCATTCGTATTTGTGTGGATACATACCCATTGGCTGTAACAAAGTGTAAAGAAAATTAGTATTTTTATTTACAACTAGCAAATAATACAAATTTAATCAAAAAACAGTCAACTTTCCTGAGAAAAAAAGTTATAACTTTGTAACGGTAGCGGGTAGATAGCCTTTTACATTCCCGGTAGAAAATGTGCTTCAGGAATGCAAACCTGCCCGCGTGAGCCATAATTATCTACCAATCTCTTAATACACTACTTAACAATTAAAGTGGATAATTTTAAAGTTCCTAAAAATAATATAAAACTATTTTTAAAATAATTGCCTGTACTATACTCTATATTAATTAATATTTAAATGGGAATAAGCCACAATTAAAGGTTAAAATACATTTATTGACGTTTCAATTTCCACTTCGGAAATCGTTCTCAAAATACAAACATTAGTAAATTAAACAAATTTTGTTTTTGTTACTTAGTGAAAAATTCTATATGCTATCTTTATTGCCAATATTTTTTGCATGAGGTTTTTTTCTCCCTATTCTTATCGGCCCTTACCTCGTACAAAGAGAGACATGTTGTTCCAAACATGAATATATCATTCGTATAAAAGTGCTTGTATTGGCTTTACCAGTTGTCAATAAGTCAAAAAATCTATTTATCACAAAAACATTATGCCGCAAAGACGTTTAGAACTAGTGCAGCTCGAGCAATGAGTTCGTTGGATCCAACAAGGTATAACTCAACAAGAGGTTGCTATGAGGCTAAATGTGTCACAAAGTGTGATAAGTCGTGCATGGAATCGGTATGTAGCAACTGGATCTGCAACATACAGGCATGGAGGAGAAAGAGAACGATTTACAACTTGTCGGCAAGACCGTTTTGTAGTTCTGATGGCAAGAAGAAATCCAACATTTACGGCTTCCAGAATTAACAGTATCTTCAGGCATGCTACTAGACGAGCCATTTCAAAATAAACTGTCAGAAGACGGTTACATGCATCCAATTTAAGGACTAGATGGCGCGCTACCCATCCACGACTAATTAGGGAGCAGCGTGCATGCAGATTTCGCTTGGCGATGGAACACTATCAGTGAAATTTCGAAAATTGGAGGAATTGTCTTTTTACTGACGAGTCCAGATTTCGTTTGTATACGAATGATTGCCAAATATTGGTGTGGAGGGAAACAGGACAGCGTTACAATAAAAATCTGAGAGTCCCAACCACTCTTTTTAGAGGTGGATCCGTTTGCATGCGGGGAGGCATATGTTTTGAAGGTCACACGGACTTAGTCGTCTTAATTAATGAGACAATGACTGCTACAGGAATTCGAGACAGAGTCATAGTACCAATAGTTGTTCCATTTTTTGGTGCAATAGGTGAACAATTTGTTCTGATTGATAATAATGCTCGCCCTCACCGATTGTCAACGAGTGTATAGAAGCTCATGGCATTACAAGAATTGAGTGGCCACCGTGTTCACCTGATATGAACTGCATTGAACACGTTTGGGCCGAAAATGTCTAGGCAACAAAACGGGCTCGTTTAACCGCCCCAAAGCTTGGATCGGATGGACAACGCCAACATACATAACGCGCGATTTGGGAACGTATACCGCAGCAGTTCATCAATGATTTATTAAGAGGTCTTCAAAATAGAGTTAGAGCACTGAAGCGACACAGAGGTGAAACCACACACCATAAATTTTTTTTTCGGGATATTAGAAATTGAGCAGGAATAGAAATTTTAGGTTATTAATTTTACAATTTTTGTTTATTTTCTATTTTTTTTTCTTCAATAATTTCTTTCTTTCGGTTCATCTGTATGAAAATACGAAGTAAAAATAAATCTTTATTTATATCACTCCATTTTTCTATTTGACCTTATGAACAAAAAATAAAATACACACTTTCATAATATCCACTTCAATTGTTGAGAAGTGTATCTAGAAAAAGAAAATGTCCTAGACCCATTCTCTCATCTAATTACCAAAGGTATCCTTTTCATATCCTACTCCGATGTCGGGTAGCGGTATCACCAGTACCAATATAGATCGTAAGGACAATAATTCTGGATCGGTCTACTATTGGGTACTATAAGCTTTAAATTAACCAAATGATAACCGGTAGAAGTAATCCCCACTTAGTGACCCTCAACTACAGGCGGAAGAACCGACACATGATAGGGCACTTTATTACTCTGAAACTAAGAAATTAACTCGGAAGGCAGAAGAGTTGTGTCTTTAATGTGCTATTCATCCCGTGGCTTATTACATCTCAACGGCATTGAGATGTGGAAAGCCACGTGATGACTACCACATTAAAGATCCGCATGGATGTCCTCAGTAAGAATCGTCATAGACCCACTAGTCGATAATTTACTTAATGATCATGGAGCTCGGAATCCAAGATCCGGCAGAGGAAGATAATTAGATTTAGATGGCAAGGCTTCTCAGGTCGTCATCAAGGTAAATCTCTGTCAAACAAATAAGAATAATTCTATAGCCTTAAGAATTTTAACCTGGAACGTAAGAAGTTTACTCAAATCTTGCAAACTAGATATTACTGTGTCAGAAATATGCAGAATAAAGATTAATATACTATGACCTGAATCAGGAAAATAAAATGAAGCACTGTATTATTCCGATAACAACAACTTCAATCACAGGCAGGGAGTTGGCATTGTAAAAGCTGTTTGTAACTTTGTTCCCTACTCTGATAGAGTGTTGATGCTGTCTCTCAACCCGCATTTAAAACATAAAATAAGTAAAATCCAAGTATATGCACCCAATAAATACATTATATTGATAATCCATTGAAAGATGCAATACCAACAGACATCAATATATCGAACAAACAAATGATCAACACAATGCAACAGGCTCAAACTAAATAATGCCCAACAAATAAAAATAATAAAATTGAATGAATAAATTACTTAATTTAAGTCAACTTACAAAAACGCTTAGAGACCAAAGGCGACAGATAAAAGGTGATAACCGTATTAGCAAAAAAGCGTTAAAAAAATAACTTGGACGATCACAAAGGCAATAAGAAGACATAAGAAACTACAAAGTAGGAAAAACTAAGCAAGAAATAGAGCAAAATAAAGACAGGAACGTTTTGAGAAGGAGCCTGTAAATGGGAAAAATAAAAATTAACGAACTTAGAAACAGAGCTGGAGAAAAAACTACAAACAGAGATGAAATGTTAACAATAGGCGCAGAGTTCTACAGAAAGCTATATAAATCAAGAGATAAAGACAACAATACGCATCCTCAAATTACAGTAAACACTGGGATACTAAACCGAGGATCAGATTTAATGCCCGATATAACAAAATCAGAAATCAAAGAGGCCCTAAAGAAAATGAAAAATAATCGAACCCCAGGCGAAGATAAAATAATTACTATTTAAATGGGAATAAGCCACAATTGTGGCTTATTCCCATTTAAATAGTAATTAATTTAAAATGCCACAAGAAAATAGCTTCAGCACAATATAAAGATAAAATAATGTCAGAAGCAATAAAAATTGGAGGAGATCTATTACTTGAAAAAATTCTTCTTCTTCTTCTTTCAGTGCCTATTCGTTCCGAATATTGGCAATCATTCTGGCTATAATTATTTTATTGACTGATGCTTTAAAGAGATTCGTTGTTGTTGTGGAGAACCATTTCCTCAGGTTCTTCAACCATGATATTCTCCTTCTCCCAATTCCTCGCTTTCCGAATACTTTACCCTGTAGGATTACCTTCAGTAATCTGTATTTAGTGCTGTTTCTCATTATATGTCCGAGATATTCCAACTTTCTCCTTTTAATGGTATACATCACCTCTCTTTCTTTGCTCACTCTTCGTAATACGGTCTCATTGGTTATCTTGTCTGTCCATGATATCCTTAGAATTCGCCTGTATAGCCACATCTCGAAGGCTTCAAGTTTTTTCTCCATTGCTTTAGTTAGTGTCCAGGATTCAACTCCGTAATACAATATTGAGAAAATATAACATCGTAGGAGCCTTACTTTTATCTCCAGATTAAGATTGTGGCTTTTAAAGAGTTTGGCCATGTTATTGAATGCACTCCTAGCCTTCTCTATTCTACATTTTATTTCCTGTGAGTGATCCCATTGTTCATTTACTGTTGTTCCAAGATAGTTATACTGTTTTACTCGGTCCACTGGTGTATTATTGAAAAAATTAACCTACTCATAAAGCAGAAGGCAAAGCAAATTTAGAGAATTTCAAATCGATTAGCCTCCTCAGCAATATATACCTTGTTTACACGAATAACATCAAAAAAATGGAAAGTAAATTAGAGACTTATCAACCAAGAGAACAGACAGGATTCCGAAAAAGTTACGGAACTAGTGAGCATCTAAAAAGCATAAAAGCCCGAATAGAGAAAGTAGTTGAATACAACAAACCTCTAGTACTAATATTTGTCGATTTTTATAAAGCCACTCTGAGATAGCGCG
>NW_027313618.1:0-20651 GCF_040954645.1 Diabrotica undecimpunctata | reverse complement strand
ACGCGCTATCTCAGAGTACAAAATTTAATTCGTCAGTAGCTTTGGAAGACTGCAGGGTACATTATTGAATATTTACGCAAACAAAACTCGGGGCAAAGTCAGTATCAAATAATTTGAAACTACTTAGAAACAGAAGGGGAGAGACGTATTGAATAATGAAGCCACAAAATATAGGTAAACCACCGGAAGCTTTACAAGGTTTTCCTTGGTGTTCGCCTGGCGTTCTCTTCGACATTATATACCTATCTTTGTGTTTACCGCAAAAGGGAAGGTTTAATTGTTCTCGGTTGTGAATGTAATAAAATCAGTGTTATGACACGTATACGGCGATTAGGTACCTTTGATGTTTGACCGTCATCCGATGTTTGTTGAAGCAAACAAACATGCCAATTTGAAATATTAAAAGTGTTAAACGCAGATTATTAGGTTAAATATTAACAAAAAATGAATAAAATACATAATTGTTACTAGTATTTTTAGAAGCAGCAATAACAAGAACATTTTTAATACAATGAACGAAGATGTTATACAAAAGTTATAGATTAATACTATTACAAGAATTAATATTAAGCTTAACAGTCTTCCAGGTTGAACCGCGTCGATTACCATTGCGCCGAGCTTTCGTCCTCCTCTTTGATATCTTCTTCAGAGCTTCCCAGGTCTCAGTCTCTCGGGCCCTCAGATCTCGAGCCCTATTACTGGTACTGCTATTGCTTTGTGCCCTCCAAAAAAAAACTTAGCGGGGCCCTGGTCTACCTGGCTTTTCGGCATACTACCGTTAGCACCTCCACTGTCCCTAGGAGTCCGACACCAAAATGTAGGTGGGACAACACGTACGCATACGCGTACGCATCGTGGAGCTCCACCTCCCCCGTAGTATCTGTGTTGCGATTACTTCACCCATCCGTGATCCCCTCCCACGGGCGGATAGGCGACGCAGGCAGAGGAATTTCCACCTCGCACGTAGACAGGTCGCCGCCGAGGATCTCTCCTCTACCACTCTTAAGTCTCCAGGCGGGTACGTGCCGGGATACGGACATCACGATTGGTGGTGTAAGGCCAAAAGAGGTTTGTACGGGCCCAGCTCCTTCAACCGCGCCTGGTTGTCTTGGAATGAGAGTGGAGTGGTCCCCGAGAGTCTCGTCTCAGATACTAGAAATGTAGACCGGTGACCGTGACGCCTAAACGTCTCGAGTGCGTTTCTACAAACCCGACACCTCAAGCTACGGCTCTCCACCTCTCGATTCCTACCCATTAGTCGCCTCTTACAACAGGCAGGGCCTTTTTGCCTCGGCCATATTCTTACTACTTAAATCTGAACACTGAGTTAATTTGTGAAGGTGGATGATGAAAATTTGCATACAAGTATCGATTGGTATGGGTGGGTTTTCGATAAACAGAGTGATGAAAACTTTGGGATTGGTTTTACTTTATGAGCACGTCGAGAAACGGTAGGAAAGAATTAGTTTCCTCCTCCATCGTGAACTAGAGTGGGTTTGAGCATTAATGTGGATAGTGCTCGAGTCTCTAAGTATTCTGTTAAGATATTGTCAATTAGTGGAGATAGTGGGGAACCCATTGGGGCCCCATTTATTTGTCTGTAGAATTGACCTTGAAACATGAAATAAGTGTTGTTAAATGAGAGATAAGGGGTCTTGCTGGATACTGTACTATATATATATATATATATATATATATATATATATATATATATATATATATATATTTATGTGTGTGTGTATATGTCGGTCGAAATATGCAAATATTAGTAGCTTTTAACAAAAGCTTGCTATTGCTCTAATGAAATAAAAGACGTGTATTATGGCATTGGAGCACAAATTTGTCAAAATTTGAAGGTCTAGAGCGAAGTCGTCAAGATGTCCAAAACTTTACGGCCTACCCAAGGTATATAAGGCAGGATTACCATTGTGGCCAATAGTTAGTTCTATCGGAATTCCCCTACAACCACTGGCAAAATTTCTGGTTGAACAACTACAACTACATCTACATATGCAGAAGAAGCGGATTCTTACGTCAAGAATGCATGCCACTTCATCGAGCATATAAAAGATGTGACTCTTGATCCGGAACATTTGTCCCTCAGCTTCAATGTGGTCTCACTTTTCACGAATGTTCCTATAGATGAATCATTAGAAATTATAAACCGAAAGTATCCAATAACGCAGGATACTCTAAATCTAACAAAGCACTGCTTAAATAACAGATATTTCATCTATAAAGAGCAAAGATATAAACAAGCTGAAGGAGCACCGATGGGTGCAAGAAATAGATTAGCGAGCAATAGGAATCACCGTACACAAACCCAAACTTTGGCTTAGGTATGTGGATGATACTTTTAGAATCTGGACACATGGAGAAGAAAAACTAAAGTTATTTTTAGAACACATTACTAATATCCACTTCCAACAACATTGAAAACGGTATTAAAAAAAAAGTTAAAAATACATCTGGCTACAAGACCAACTAGTAGGACCCCTCCTATCTAGACACGGACAGGTCCAATTACAAGAAGTCTTGCCAAGACCGTTCGAGAGAAGCGCGCCTCGATATAAGTAACCACATCGACCATGAGAGTCAATTTTCTTCAAGCATCATCACAGTCAATGTCACTCGACACTGAGGAGTAGGCAGATTGAGACCTCAGTGCCGTTTGACGGTTCTTGTATTTATACAGAACACGATACTGGTACGTCACAAGTGACAGGAGTAGGCAGATTGAGACCCCGAACTCGAACCGAACCGTAACCTTTTTAAAAATGGCTCCAAAATGGGTGCCGAAACGTCGAGCATTAATTTCTCAATGCGGTTCTTCCCGCGAGCGTGATTTTCATTTATCTGACCGCGGAAATATCTTATTCTTCAGCCTGTTTGCATCCAATCCTCTGGATAAAGACCTCCCATAAATTCTTCACTTTTCTCTATTTTGTGCTATTTGATGCCAGTTTTTTCCCACTTTTGTGGTCTTCCACTACTAGGACTGTATTCACGTGGTCTCTCATGTAAAATGTGTCTCGTCCATTTTTCGTTGTTTTGTCATGACGCGTGTCCTCTCAGCTCCATTTCATTTGTTCAATTCTTCTAATTACATCTCATTTTATATATGTTCTCTCTGAGAAACGCCTAACATAGCCCGTTCGATTGTCTCGTTGTTCTTAATCTGATCTATTTTTTTCACATACGTCATTAGTAACGACTTTTAAAATATTACACATATAATACATCGCTTAACTTGCTTGTGTGTGTCTTATAATTAATTGACCTTTTGCTTTTGTTGATGTAGTGTAGTACATTAATAGTTGTTTTTTTATATTCAAGATACCATATTTACTAGCTTTCGATAAGATTAAGTACTCCGTCCATAGTGTTTCCTTTGTACGGCTCTTTATGTTCCTGATTCGTTTTTTGTCTTTTTGTTTTCAACTATTTTGCACCAAGTATTTTCTTGAGTACCTACTTGCTGACTTTCCTCTCGGTGTTACTAGTCTGTTAATCTGATTTTTCTTTTCTCTTGCCAGTTGATACTTTGCAGTCCTTCTGTGTAAAATCTGAGTTCCTTAATAGTTAAAATCGAAACAAATTATAAACTTTTATTGAATTTGCAATACCAAAATTAGCTTCTTTAATTTCAGAAATGTTAATGGTTATCAATTAAAACTGACAAAAACATTACATTCTAATAAGAATTGTGACAAAAACCATCTGGGAATTCAGTTATACAGAAATATTTCTTTTATATTTTACAAATGAGTTAAAAGACAGCTCATTCAGAAACACGTCAATTAAAATATATAACAACAGAAAATTATTGGATGTCTTCCAGGAATATGTTTCACAAATCAATTAGCTCCTTGTTACTAATTAGATATATAATGAATATGGCAAATCACGTAAAATTGAGAGAAATCATTTTGTTTTGTGAGTTGTCAAGTGTAGACATATTTCGGAAATAGCTTTTTATATTTTTATGAGATTCATGTGTACATGATCATTAGTTAAGATTTTTAATAACTAGCTGATCTTAACAAGGATGGATTTGGCCTCATGTGCAAACACAGAGTGAGTTTTAAATATGTAACTGATCAATTACAGCGGAAACGGTTGGACATTAATTAAAAAAATTTTAGTGCGTGAGAATTTTGTAATATGGCCGATCTTATGATAGTATTTACATTGTTGTCAGATTTTTCATTTTTTTACAAACTTCTTTCTTCTTCTGGTGCACTTTAGTTTTTGGTTATAGATAATTTGTTCCTTGCCTGTTCTATTCGTGTTTTTATTTTAATATCTGCATCCCACTTACCATAGTACCACTCCTAACTATCTGAATTTTACAGAATAATCCTATTTTTTCAAGAAATTGCACACGGTTGACAGAAGCTTAGACTACTTCTCTTCATTCCACAGAACTGAGGTGATAATACCCACTTAGCCCCCTTTCAGACGAGGATACTGTATCCGAGATACGCGTATCCGAGACGCAGATATTACATAGACTCAAATGGAGCTTTTCACACGAGACGCGCGAGAGATACAGTATGCGAGATACCGAATTCAGTATCTCGGACTTTCCTGTCGCCGACGACTGAATGCGTATCCCAGATACAGAAGAAACATTACGTTAAATGAACGCTTTCAGACACGAATACTTTTGCACCACATTCGATAGACGCGCGATTTTCTGTCGAATAATTGTGAATGAGCAACGAAAGAAAGACGGTGTTTTCTGAATATAGTTAAATAATGGAGCGTACTGTATTTGATAGTGACAAATTTATTTGTTTGGTACAATCAAATCCCTGTCTATGGGATACAGCATCGCCAGATTACTGCAATAGAAATAAAAAGCAGCAGTGCTGGGTCGAAAATTCTAAGCGACAATTTTGAGGATATGACTGCAGTACAGCAAAATGAATATGGTAAGAAATAAACATGTTTTTATTATAAATACATAGTAGAATAGTTTAATATTTTGTTTCATGCGTATACAGTTTAGTTTTAAAAGTTTGCTAATTGGAATTTTGATTATTTAACGAATATCAAACTACATTATTGTGAAAGGAATACGGTCATTTTTTATTTAGGGCGAGGTAAACAATTTACAAATTGGAGATAAGTACACATATTTATTTTAAATTTAAGTCATAAACTTTAACTTTAAAAAGTCATAGGAAGCCGTTCTTTTGATGAAATAATTCTAAGCATAGTTGTGTCTTTTTTACTCAATTGAATTTCCAAAATTTTGTGAAGTTCTTCAAACGACTTCACAGACATTCGAAAATAATTAAAAAACTTCGATGGATCTTGCAATAAATCTTGATACAGCAAACTATACGTTCCCTTGGTTTCTCTTAATTCTACAATAGGATGAACCCACAAATTACGTCGTCTTTTCAGTTTCTTTTTCTTTTTATTTAATATGTACCACAGCATAACACACTCTTCTACATCCATAATCCAAAAATATAACCGCACTGCACTGCTACTATTTTCACACTGACGAGCATGCCCGTGAATCCGATACAGCCGCCATCGAAAATTCTGTATCTCGCATACAGTATCTCGGATACAGTATCCTCGTCTGAAAGGGAGCTTATAGTGAGAACACCATTATAAGTAGCAATCTTCTAAGATCTCTACTGCAGGGTTATAGGGAAGCCACAGTAATATACACGGACGCATCAAAAACAACAGAAGGGACTGGATGCACATACTTTTTACCTGCTACAAACGTAGAATTCAAGTATAAATCAGAGAACTTACGAACACAGAGAAGCAACACTCCTTTGACGTTACGTGACCAAGCCGCCAATGACAGCTACAACGGTGGTGAAAAAAAAAAAGAGAAAATTTATTGTGATTTTTAATTTCAAATATCTCATTCAAAAAAACTTTTTGTTTATTCTAAGGGACTTTCGGCCCTCGGTAATAATGTAATCTTTCATTCTGAGTTTAAATTTTTCAAAAATATTTTTTAGAAATTTTGCGACTACGCTCTTAAATAAAATTGAGCATTTATGTTGACTTTCAATAAATAAGAAATATTGCAAATATTTAAAATGCAGTTCACAAATCCTATAATTATTATAAAGTGAATCCATTTTGAATAACAAATCTTCTCGTCTGCAAGCTTCTATCCACACTTTGGCACTACAAATTTTTAACAGAACAAATTTTAAACAAAGAACTTTTTCTGTATTTATAAATAATACTTTATTACTTACAACTATAAGAGTATTAGTATATTCCAAGTATATTGTAAGTAATGAAATATTTAACTTTTGTCAATATCTAATCTTAATAAATTTACAGTTTTCTCCTGACTAAGTCACAAAAAGTCACTAAATATTGAGATATACAACAAATAAGTTTTAATATTTTTTATTTGTAATTCCCATTTAAAACTCCTAAATATTTTATGTACTCCGATCCATATATTTGATCTTTGTTATTTATATTTAACGAATTAAAAATTGGCAGACAACTTTTGTATATAGCAAAAAGTAGATGAGTATTTAGTTTTTTCATAATTTAATGTAAGTTTGTTTATTTGCAACCATGTTTTTACAATTTTAAAGTCTTGTTCTGTTATAATTTTAAGATTTTCCCAATTATCGGTCTAATTATGTTTCCAACAATTTTTATTTTGAGCATTTTAGTAATTTCTTTGTTTCGTTTAAGAGCGTAGGCGCAAAATTTCGGGCAATGCTTTTTAAATGCAATCATTTTTTTCGAATCCTAAGAAAACTAACAAATATTTTTGAAAAATTTAAACGTAGAATGAAAGATTACATTATTACCGAGGGCCGAAAGGCCCTTAGAATAAACAAAAAGTTTTTTTAAATCAGATATTTAAAATTAAAAATCACACTAAATTTTCTCTTTTTTTTTTCACCCCTGTAACTTATTAAAATAAAATATTATAGAAGTTTTCAGGTACTTTCGGCCCTCAGTAATAATGTAGTCTTTTATTCTGCGTTTAAATTTTTCAAAAATACTTATTAGTTTTTTCAGGATTCGAAAAAAAAAAAATGAATGCATTTAAAAAGCATTGGCCCGAAATTTTGCGGTCTACGCTCTTAAATCAAATATTCTCGTGTATAAAACCCTCTAGGTATATATTTTTATTTCCTAAAAATACTATATTCGTATGGTTGTCTTCGAGCGCGCTGACACCCGGCCTCCATCTGTTGATTTTTTGACTGAGCCTTCGGAGACTTGCGTCTTTCAATAAAAGAAATAGCACTGACACCAAATTTAATGTTTTTATTTGAACTATCCCTTGGCAAACCAAAGTTTATTTTTTATAGCTCGGACAGACACGTCGGCATCGGCTTACTGTTCGAAAGTCAAACCAATACTATTATGTAATAACTAATAATAATTACAAAGCAATAGTAATTACCTGCTATTATTCTTAGGAAATCTAAATAAACTTATTCACCCCATGTTCCAATATGACTAACCACAACGGTAGATATTGAAATGCCCTTTTGACAATACAGCGATGTGTTTTCTCTGCAACATATTTGCTACCCACTCTCCTGTTGAATGATGTATCATACCTCACGATCCGACTAAGTATTCTAACCCCCACCGCAAAACGACCAAAAAATATTTTTGCTTAATAAAAATCTTAATGTATTTTTAGTATTTTGTGAAAAAATTATTACTGATGAAGTAGTAAAATTTTTGAGTAAACGATATTAAATTATCAATTTGTAAGATGAATTAGCAATAAATTAACCCTATCGTTTGCAAGAGAAAAAAATGTGATAGGTCAGTTACTAGTTCAGATTTCTTTCCTAGGTGGCGCTAGGAGTTTAAATCTAAACTAACATGAAGCTTTAAATTATTTGGCTTTATTAATATTAAATATTTCCATAAATTACAGTAACCAATATTATTATTTGTACTAATATGTAATTAATATTATTAGTATTATTAATTTAACGTATCGTTTCAAGAACAAAATATGATTGAAATGTCAGTTGGTAGTTCAGAATTTCTTTCTTAGGTGGCGCTAGGAGTATCTTATTTTAATCTAGTTATCTTATTTAATTTTATTATATTTTATTTAATTTGTTAAAACGTGGACATTTTTTAAACATTGTTTTATTTTGAAAATAAGTGTATACCTATGTAAATGTATGTCGATCTTATATTATATTACCCCAGTCCATAAAGGTGGTAATAGAAAAAATATTGAAAACTACCGAGCTATCTAAAATTTCAGGTTTCGCTAAATCTTTTGAAGGGATTCTTGCTGAAAAACTTGGTCCCTTATTAAATCCTACTTAATGATCGACCAACATGGTTTTATTCCAGGACGTTCTACTACTACTAATTCTTTTGGTTTTACAAGGAATTTTTGTTGGATGCTCTTAAAGTGTATGACCAGGTTGATGTCATTTACACCGACTTTTCGAAGGCATTCGATAGAGTTAATCATACTGTCCTAATCTCTAAATTTTATATTGCTGGTTTTACATGAAAGACTATTAGGCTGGATGAAGAGCTATCTCACAGATAGAACTTAAGTTTTAAAAATTAACCAATTTTTGTCATCTACTATCAATGTAACCTCTGGTGTTCCACAGGGAGGACGTTTATCTCCTCTGCTTTTTATTGTTTTGTAAATGATATAAAAAATTGTTTTTATCATAGTAATATTCTTCTCTATGCTGATGATCTGAAAAATTTATTGAGTCATAAAGGACATAATGGATTGGTGTTACTTAAATGCTTTGAACTCTGAGATAGCGCGTTGCGATTTTTTAGAAACAAACATACAATTTTATTTAAATACAAATGCCCCTAAAGATGCTCTAGGAAGCGAAAGTACTTGGGCAAGATTAAATTAATAAACCGTGCTCGATATCTGCCTCTCATTTGATCAAAGTTTACTATAAAATAGTACTACTTATTTTATAAAATAAAAGATTCTGAGAGTTCCCTGTTCAACAAAAAGAATTGTGAACATAAAAATCAAAAGATACGGAAGCCGTTTGAAATAACAAAAAAACAATAATTACATTCTTATTCTTCCTTATAACAGCTGCTAAATAGCCTAAGTTGCATAACAATTCAGAATTTTTACTTTTTATCTCTTATTGGGCATACATCATTAATTTACTGCCCAATGCTAAGTCCTCCTACGTTTCAACGTATATGCTTGACCAAATATTAATTAACCAGTTTATCTATTTTTTTAATTAAATAAACCTTTGTGAAAATGTTACGTTCTCAACCTTGAGGTTAATCTTTAAATAGTATACTTTTATAAATGACTTATTTTGACATTAAATGCAAATATCGTGATTAATAACAAGACATGTATAGCCATAAAGCAATAAAGATGAGCTAAATCGGAAGGCGTAGAAAATATCAAGGTCACTAAAGTTATTGTTAGCGATCATACATACAGTTCCCATCTTAGAATTTAGGTTTTTCTAAGTATAGTCACTTATTTTATCTTAAACTGTTCTATTTTGTCTTCTTCATATTCCACAGAAGAAGTGTGTACTTAAACAATATTTAAGTTAGGAAGTTATGTCTTACCTTCAATAACAATTATTCTGTGTGATACCCGGACTGCAGATCATCGAGGATTTTGCCTTCAACGCAGGCAAAAGCATTTTATACACGAACTTTTATATTCTTCTTCCATACCTGAGTCCTCTATTGTTCAACATAATTATGGACGAAGTCATAAAAAAATAAGAACTAAAGCGGTCCCTAGACGGGTCCCCTATATTGTCCAATATATTGACAATAGTCCCCTATCGTCAATATATTGGACAATAATATTTATATTGTCCAATATTTATATATAAGTACAATATATTGATCGTCTGTAGATCACATTGAATGATTGCGCAATATATTGTGTCAATCAACATGACTTTCATTTTTATTGAGCAATCTTGTAAATATTGCGGCGTCTACGTCTGTGAGTAATATTAAGCAATATTGGTTCAGTTTCATTTTACACTCTTGTAAACGTCACGGTATGGTAAAAAATATGTCTGCAAAGGTAAAATGGGAAGAAAGAAAGTTTATTATAAAGTTCATCGAGGTGTAGCGGTCGTTATCGGCTTTGTGGAATGTCAAGAGTAAAGATTATAGTAATAAAATTTCAAAAAAATAAACAGTACGATCAATTGCTCCAAAAATACAGAGAATATTATCCAGATGCTGATAAGTTGCAGTTGGTGAAAAAATTCAATTCGTTGTGCACTAACTTGTAACGTTATAAACATCACATCTCTATTAATTTATATTTAAATAATTATTTCATTTTAATTTGTTTATTAATTTCTTTATCTTCAGTTTAATTTTTACTATTTTTTACAAAATAGTTGGCGCCCTATGTTTTTTCTTTTCTTCCTCTATCTTTATTTTCTTTCTCTTTCTGTCTCGTAGAATAAATATTCGCCGTCTCTCTTTTTGTTCGCAGACTATTCTGTTCCGTGTTGACAGACAAGCTAGTTTCATGATATCTATAGCAACATCCTATGACATCTGTGCTAACTTCGTTCAGTCTCCCACTTTCTGGCAAAACAACTTTTCTGTAGTGGGATTATTTTTTGCCTCTTTTTGAAATTTATAAAAGAAGGTAAAAATTATTATAAGACTCATTTTTATGGTCTACAAATTCTCTTGGGTAAGTACTTTCATTGTGATATTTATTCTATAATTCTGACCGCATTTCCAATGTAACCTTACTTTCTTTCGAAAGCACATTTTTTTTCTTCTGATATATGCATTAGGACTCTTTAACAGAATTTAACTAAGTAGTAACATCCATATTCATTTTATCCTTGCCATACGCTATTTGTTAAGTGTAATTTTGTAAGATGGCAAGGAAGTTAAACCTTTCTTTTTGATGTGTTTCTAATGCAAGTTGTTCCTTATCTTTTAGTTTATTGGTTTATTGGACATTTTATTGGGCTTGTTGGACACATCAAAACTGAATTGGTTTTATTGAAATTATTGGATTCATTGATATTATTGGATTTATTGAATTTATTGGTTTATTGGACACCAAAACTTAGTCAGAACACAGCCACGTGCGACTGCAGCTCTCCAGAAGCCACAACTTCTAATTGGAGGACCCAACAGCTAGAACATACAAGCAGCCCATCGAAACAATAAGTAACACTTATTAACTGTTAAGCTTTGGCAGGGTTAATTATTGTTTTTTTATTAATTTAAATAAATATGTTTGGTTAAAATTTGTCTTATTTGCTATCAACTGAGAACTCAGGTTCAATCCCTAGTTTAAGACAAGACGAACTCACCCTTGAGATACTGAGCTAGGCAAGGTATAGACGATAAGCTCCCATGGTTGATTGAGGTATTATTTTTACAATAGTACTTCAATTCTCTTTGTTAGTCTTATCGTTAGAAACTTTAGAAAGGAATTACATCGTATAAGGGACAGACGGTATAATTCAGCCAACATTATGGTATTTTAGCGAAATACAGTTTCTCGTGGGTCGGGACGAACCTAGTGTTTCACAAAGTACTATACAGAAAGGAGATAATGATCAGGAAGAAGCAGATAATAATAAATAATAATAAAGTTTAATAATTCTAATTTACATTTTAAGCAAATTTATGTTGCCACCAAACCTGCCTCTCATTATTAAAAAAATCACAATAACTATCTCTGACACTTTTTGCTACAGTGGCTGAATTTCTGGCAGGGATATTGATTATCCACTTGTTCTCCAAATTTCTTCAACAATATTTACTGATTCAAAATCTTCTAAAATTTGTTATTACTGCCCAATATTATGACACATTTTTTACTAAATTAGTCAACAATTATTGCATTGTACAGGAGACTTCTTATGTGCATAGTTTTCAGAAACCTGTTGTTTAAAATAGTGATATAAAACATAATAAAACAGTCTTGAGTCTATTTGTTAGATACAGTCCTGTATGCAGCGTTTGAAATCGACAAAGCGAAGAAAGGTAGGGGGCGATTTAGTTGGCATAAGTGCTCCCAGGGGGTATGGGTGCCTTTACAGGGCCGTTTATTCAATTTAATTTTTCGGGAAACGCCCGCGGAGTATACTAGTGCGCAAATTAGCACACTAACAGTCATCCATTATGTCCATTGTGGTTGAATGCCGGGGCAAAATGGCCGCATTAACATGTAAGTGATGAATTATGTTCCTGAGTGCTCGTTGGTAGAAATATTCGTCAGTGCGGTCAAGTTTTGAGAAGAAAAGTTAAAAAGCCATTTTACTTCAGAGAAAAATGTTTAAAATTAAAAGGAAATATTAAGTTGCAGTAAAAACAAACAGCAAGTTTTGGAAATTAATAAAATCAAAGAAGAATATCAATAAGAAAACAATGTTTATATATATATATATATATATATATATATATATATATATATATATATATTGTTATGGATCAGTTTATCAATCAGAAATAGAATAAAGAGTTTTTTTTATTATTTTAATATACCGCGGGCATATAAGTTAAAATACAACCCTGTACTTATTTGTAATAGTTAAAATAAGAGAAGATATTGTTCCGTGACGGTACCCGGACGAGTTTTTCCTTGAAAGACTGAGTGAACAGTGAAAGGACAGTGGAACCTCGTATAATTATAGATTTAAGAATAAACTTGTAATTGTATTTTGCGGTGGGCATTTTTCGAAAGTAAATAAGAATTATATTTAGATATGAGATAACAAGAATTTGGAATTTTATTTCTGTTGAAAAAGGCAAAATTGTTAATGGTTTCTGAAAAGTAATTTGAGTGAAAGTAGTTTATTTGTTTTAAATATTATGTTGGAAATTTTCTAAATCGAAAATTAGTGGGAAAGATGAATGCTTATGATTGGTTAAAAAGGAATGATGGGGAATGAGAGAGTGGAGAAGGTTGTCTGGGGAGATTGAAAAGATTTATTATGTTTACCCGAGCAGACCAGAAGAGAAGACGTGTTTTCGGGTAGTCAATCGGAGTACCAGTGTGTTTTTTGTTTGTTAGTGAAAAAGGTGGAAGCTGAGAGCAGATCAAAAACGAGAAGATTAATACCTCTTTTGAGTCTGCATAGTCCACGAGATCTAATTGAGAAAGAAAGGAGAATTTGTGAATAAAGAGTATCGGTCAAAAGAGGCTTGGGCTTGTGTTTTCGGAGGAGTAGTTTGCTGGTATGCGGTTTGGATCGATGCTGAGAACGGGAAAGATTTTATGGTAGCCGGACATAATCAATCAAGGAAGGAACTGTGTTTTGATCGAGAGGAGACATCATTGGTGAAAAAAATAAAGGTCAGTCAAATAATTTGAATGAAAGAAAACTTTAAGATATTCTAGAGATAAAATCAAATATAAGCATACGAACTAAGATTCCAAGTTTTAAAGAGTTATTTTTTTGTGAATAAATTATATTTCATATGGACATTTTTTTTAGTAGGTATTATATAAAACAGATCAATAGATAGTTTGTTAATTAAATTAAATTTAGAGTATAGGAGTTTGTTGGGAAAGATAATTGCCCACAAAAAGTTATTTATTAACATTCACGGTATTGCTTATTGAAAATGAATAATAATTTGTGTGCATATTATGTTGTTTTAATGTTAGTTCCGTTTCCTGTTCTATCCCGATTATGAGCAACTAGGAGATACTGAACCCACTAGAAGAGATATAAAGTAAACTGATTAAAGTAAAAGTAAAAAGGCACCCTGAGAATTTTTAATAGTAATTGAATTGTATGACTCTGCATAAATTAGTGAATTAATTAATTAAATAATTGGATTAATTAAATTAGTGTTAATCAATAATAAAACATCATAAAGCAGATCACAAATATATATATATATATATATATATATATATATATATATATATATATATATATATATATATATAAATTCTACAGAGAACTATACAAAGCCCTTGACATACTTGAAGAAGTAATCAGTAACCAAAACGATGTACCAGAAGTCCTTTCGAAAGAAGTAGAATCAATAAATACAAAAAAGAAAAGCCGTAAAGTGGTTGGAATAGATGATATATCAGTTGAAGTATGCTATTTCCAAGAAATCTTAAGGACTTTCCGGTATATTCACATTTTAAAGGCCTTCAATGTTAAAGTTTTAATGGTCCACGTTTTAACTGCATAGAGAAAAGTCGACTAAACTCAGCACAGAAAAATAGTGAAATTTCGAGTTTTTTCAAGAATTACATAACAGTCTTTTTATTTTTTTGAAAGATTTTGTGGCCTGTTCTATTTTCGATCTTAGTTCTAGATCAAGAATTATGCTACTATTTATTCAACATCCCAGGTACTTGTACTTGTTGACCTGTTCTAAATGTGCCCGTTGATTGTGCAAAGTTGAGGAACAATCAACACCGTGTCAAGGGCTTCTCTGATGCTGTTGATATTTACCTCATTCATCTTCTCTTAATCCTTCGAATCCTCCAGTGCCTCACTCTGAGATAGCGCGTAAATAAAAATTCAATATCAGGGGTGACAATACACATCTTTGTCTACCTCCCCTTCTAATTTCTACTTCTGCGGACGTGAAAACTTCGATTCTAAATCTGTACTCTAACCCGATTGTAAAGTATTGAATTGTTACCCTGGCTATGTGCGTGGCAGCATTATCTTGCATTAGGAGAAATATTTCTCCCACAAAATGCTTATAAGGTACTACATGTTTTTCCAAATATTCCCTGATATACCTATTAGCATTAAGGCCACATTCTCCTAACAAAAAAAGATCTGTATGTGCTTCCAAAGAAATTCTACTTCCTACCATTATACTTTCAGCGCTAAACAGTACTCTAGAAGAGAAGCGATAGTGGGAATAGCAATCTCCAGATCTTCTACACACTTCTTGACGATCATTAGGTAAATTTCTCATAAAAAAAGACTCTTTTGTAAAAAAAAAAAAAAACGTTTCATCGATCTTTCATATCTCAAGATCATGAGCATTCCTGTGAGAGAATTCCAAACGTTGTCTTCGATTCTTCTTCTTTAAGTGCCATCTCCGCGACGAAGGTTGGCAATCATCATGGCTATTCTGACCTTCGAGACCTCTGCAACCAAACCACTCTCTCAGGTTATTCAACAACCAGGAAACGCGTCTTCTTCCTTCGCTTCTCCTACCCTCTACTTTTCCTTGAATTATGAGTCTCAAGATATTGTATATTTCAACTCTCATCACATGTCCGAGATATTGCAATTTCCTTTCTTTTATTGTATTTTCCATTTCCTTCTCTCTGCCTATTCTCCTTAACACTTCTGTATTCGTGATTCTATCTACCCATGGAATCCTTAACAATCTTCTAAATGTCCACATTTAAAACGCGTTAAGTCGATTTATTGTATTCCGGTTTAATGTCCATAATTCAGCTCCATAGTAAAGTACACTGTGTACATAGCATTTAATTAGTCTTATTCTGGGGGCCAATGTCAGATCTTTGCTGCATAAAATCTTTTTCATTTTCACGAAGTTGGTACGTGCTTTTTCAATTCTGACTCTTATTTCTGCAGTATATCGTTATTTTCTGTGATTTTCGTTCCCAAGTAAGTATATCTTTTTGCTCTCTCAATCTGCTGGCCGCCTACCGTTAATATTTCCTTTGTATTGTTGTTCTTGCTAATTTTCAAGAATTTTTTTTTTGATGTTAAGAGAGAGTCCGTATTCTCCACTATATCTTCATATTTTGTTCATTATTCTTTCTGTCTTCCAAGTTGTCGGTTATTATGACTGTATCGTCGGCATACCTAATGTAACCTTGCCTGACCCCTCTCCTTATGTCCACTTCTTCTGATACTTCTCTTCCAATTTTCACATTTGATCGTTGGCTGTAGTATAAATTTGATATCAATGTTACATCCCTCACATCCAGATTATTGTTTTTGAGTAATTCTATAAGTTTATAATCAAACATCTTTAGGTCAACACGTTAAAAGAAAATAGTGCCTCTCTTATGCCCACTCTATTCCAAAATCCAAACTGGAAATCACTAATATCCATCTCCAGCTTAGCGTGTATTCTATCATGGATGATTTTTAACAAGGTTTTTAACCCTGCCTTCGATTATCTGCGTCTAATATAAGGCCTGTAGCAGGTGCATACGGTGATAAATTTTGTTGGCTATCCTCTAAGTACTGTATGTTACCATGAATATCTGACAGTGTCCTAGTAAAATCTTTAGTAGCAACTATCTGTTGTTGAAGAACTTAGGGTATGTTCATAACGGAGACCATCGAATCGTATCCTAGAGCATAACATTGACAGTGAACGCCCGCATTTAAAATAATGCATTTATTTTACCTACCGATTAATAATAGGTACGACCTATAGTCGTAGCGAGGGTCGGCGTCTCATTATGAGCGCCCACTAAGAAACAGATCTTCTACGGCGTTTGTTACCCTTGCTCTTTTCTCTGAGGGCCTTTTTGAGTAAAAACCAATTTATTGAACTCTTTGTAATATGTTGGATATTGCACTTAGCGGAACGGCAAGCATTTTTTCGATTTAAATTATGTTTTTATGGGATTAAGCCGCAATCATTTGTTATGATTCTGCTCATAATCATATTTTTAAAGTTCTCAAATAAGTTTTTTTTTGTTATAAAAACCTTACTCCATGTTTGTTCATTTATACGTGTGTTTTTTGGGTCATAAGATGTATATTGAATAACACCTTTAAGTTGTCCAAGACGTTCCTAAACCCTAATTGTGTTACCTAACATTAAATTACTTAAGAAATTTATTCTCTTTATTCTAATAGATATGCATTTAAAAAGTCCACAGTACTAATAAACAGCAAAACGTGTATTTATATAGTTTAAATGTTTTTTAATTCAACAGTTCACTGCTCATGTAAAATATGCAAGTTTTATATTCCAAATTCTTAATAATTTCAAGTATTTCGGGCAGTCTGTTCATTAATTACAAATGTCGTGAGGCCCAACATGGCCGTCGTTGTCGTCAACACAAGGCTGGTAAACTGGTGACATTTAAAAATGATATGAGCCCCTCTTGTGTCATGGTAGAAGCTGATAGTAGTCACTAGATGGACGGATGGACGTGCCGACGCACCGGCTGACAACGGCGTCCTCGCGACGCTGCCTCCCCGATTGCACAAATCTAATTACTTCAGTTTTCGGGGGACTATTATTCAAAGCGAGTCATATACAGAGTGAGACAGACTCTAAAGTCCATAAATCATTAAATCGTAATATTCATTGTAATGAATTTTACGATTACCTTTAGAATGATCATGGAACTGTTGATAATTAAATATTTATTATGTATTTATATATTATATATATTTATAGCATTTTTGACTCTAGTACAGAGCTCTAATCTTGGAATATTATTTGAAATTAAAATTACATTTGGGTGCATATTTTAACTAAAAAATAATAACTGAAATAATAACTAATAAAATTATAATTTTAACATTTATTTAAGCGGGTATTAAATGAAAACGCTTACACTAACGTGGAAAATAGTGTTAATCAAATTATATAGCAATTTTCCAACATTTTTCCATGAAAGTTGCTGCTGAAGAACGTTATTTTTAAAAATTTGTTTAGCATTTAGCAAATAATGGAAACTTTCATCCGTTCAAGCGTTAGTTATATTTTTCAAATCTACGAAATAGCCTGAATAGAAAAAAAAACGGCTTCCAACCACGTTCCTCATCATGTTAGAACGGCTTCTGATAAAAGTGGAATATTTGAAGCATTTTTTTATAAAGTTGAGTTATCATAGGAGATTTGAGGAATACTTCTTTATGCTTGATATCAGGAAGTTTACAAAGAGAAACTTTTTTCCAATTTCCTCCGCAACTCTGTTTATTTCCATGTGCTAAACAAGTAACGCGTATTAAGTTGGTATAAAATATTTTTAAATTTGATCCAGCCATAACGTTATAAACGTCACATCTTTATTAATTTATATTTTAAAAATTATTTTATTTTAATTTCTTTATTAATTTATGAATTCCTTTACCTCCACCTTAGTTTTTACTATTTTGTCTTCAAAAAGTAGTTGGCGCCCTCTTTCTTTTCTCTCTCTTTCTGTCCCGTAGAATAAATATTCGACCTCTCTCTTTCTGTCCAGTAGACTAAATATTCTGTTCTATGTTGACAGAAGTGCTAATTCCATCATAGACATACGTCCTATGTCATCTGTGCTCAGTTCACTGCAGTCCCTTCCTACTTTCTCTATTTTTTAAATTGTAATTTGGTAAAATAGCAGGGAAGTTAAATCCCTTTTGATGTGTCTCCAATACAAGCTGTTACTTATATTTTAGTTTATTGGCTGTATTCCAGATTTTATTGGCTGTATTGGAGAGTTTATTGAAACATCATTGACGAATATGAAATAACTGGATATTCCTAGAATATTTTATGAAACAATGTATAGAATAACTGCTGCTGTCAGAAGGACCTAACCACCTAATTGGCAGGCCACAGATAGTTAGTAGCAAACAGCCCATCCATGACAGGATGCCATAAGTATCGTTCGAACTTATTTAATGTAAAGCATTGGCAGGGTTGTTTTTGCCTACTTAAATATTATGTTTTATTTTTAATTCTTCTTAGTCGTTAACCTGATGCAGGTATCGTGATATCATGAAGCTATTAACTAAATTTCCCAATGTTCCTTCACGTTTTTCTATCTTCTGCCATTCTAGCACATTCTGACAATGGAGCGCCAATGGTAGCAACAATATGGTCCGTGTATCGTGTGGGAGATCTACCTCTATTTCTTTTGCCTTCTACTTTTCCCTGGATGGTAAGTTTTTCAAGACCATTTCTTCGAAGGACATGTCCAAAATAGCTTATTATTTGTTCTGATATTTGTGTTCTTAGTCTTTTCTTTATGTTTAGCTGGTCCAGTATGGATTCATTTGTTCTTCGGGCCACCCATGGTATTCTCAGCATTCGTCTCCAGCAGTACATCTCAAATACATCTATGTTCTTTTTGTCTTTCTCAGTAAGGGTCCAGCATTCCGATGCATAAGTAAAAACTGGAAAAACTAGACTACTTACTAGTCTCATTTTTGTATCGGTAGTTATTTCATGGCTTTTCCAAATTTTTGTTAATTTTGCCATAGCGCTTTTTGCGATTGCTGACCGCTGCTTTATTTCTTCAGTACAGCCTCCTTTGTTGGTTATTAATGAGCCCAGGTACACAAATTTATCTACAACAGCGATATTGTTTATCATGACCAGATGATTTTGATTGTTGTTAGCTCTGTCAATTATCATGATTCTCGTTTTATCTCTGTTTATTTTAAGACCCATCGTTAAGCTTACGTCTTCTATCCGTTGTAGCAGGTGAATCAATTCAGCTTCAGAACTAGCGAGGATAGTAGTATCATCTGCATATCTCAAGTTGCAAATCTTCTTCCCGCCAATGGTGATGCCACCGTTCCAGCCCTCAGTAGCTTTCCCCATTATCCATTCACCATAGATGTTAAATAGAATTGGGCTTAGTATCCATCTTGTCTCACGCCCTTTGTGACCCTGAAACTATCGGTTAGTTCCCCATTTATTCTAACTCTGGCATAATTGTTATTGTACAGGCTTTTAATTAGCAGTATCAGATGATTGGGGACTCCCATTTCAGACAAAACCTGCCACATTTTACTCCAGTTTTTTTAATAAATATGATTAATTAAGTCATTGTTTTATTTGCTATCGGCTAAGAGTTCATGGTTTAATTCATATTTTAAGAAAATACGAATTCACACTTGAGAGACTGAGCTAGGCGAAGCATAGACGATAAGCTCCAATGGTTGATTGAGGTAATTTTTTTATAATAGTATTTCAATTCTCTTTGGTAGCCTTATCGTTACACCATATATTGTGCAGCATCGAATAAAAAAAGCAATAATTTATAGATAGTAACAGCTACAATAAGAACAATTTTGATATTTCTTCTTATACAAAACGTGATATTGTTGCAGAGTGGATTTTTTCTAATTGTTTGCATGAAATGAAATATGATTTTGGTAAGATCTGATCGAGTAGAATACCAATCATAAATAAGCGATATATCTTTCTTACACATCAGTGGTTTCGTCAACACACATGTAACAGTAATTATTACTAATATTAGTTTTTATATTATCTATTACTGTCGAGTACCACGAGTTGACATGGTTTCTCTTTAGATTCATTTTACTTGAAATATTCAATTTACAATATTTAAAAAAACAGTAGGTAATTTTTCATTGAATACTTTTGAAAGCGGTGTATTTAAGGAGACTAATGAACGGCAGAAGTCTTCATTAAAAGTATTTAGTTCGTTTCCTTCCTTTGAACTTAATCGAAAAGACTTAGAAACCAAAGCTTGATATTTTTCTCCAGATTTTAAATGTGATGCAGTTCTGACATGTTCATCTATCTGAAATTTCTTTCGTAATAGATTTTTATACAAAGATAGATTTTTTAATATAAATAACTACAGTTAGAACTGATTTTTTATAATATTAAAGTAAAGTTCGTGTAACCTTCTGGCTAAGGTTTAGTATTAGGGTTTTCACGTCGCACAAGCGCCCTTAACATGACTTAACGACTACTTTCGTAGCTGGGACCGACGGCTTTACGTGCCCTCACTCTGAGATAGCGCG
>NW_027313617.1:0-20668 GCF_040954645.1 Diabrotica undecimpunctata | reverse complement strand
ACGCGCTATCTCAGAGTCATGTTTGAGTGGGAGAGAGACGCAAGGCATTCGCCGGTCCGGCGGGCCTCTCTCTCGTTCGGTGACTCACTGTAACAGACGTGAGCGGGCGTTACACTTTTTCTTAAATGACTCCGAGCCACAACCTAATTTAAGACGTTGTCACGTCAAAATTTGGAAGTTGAATTCTATGAATATTAGGCTTATATAAGTATATCTAGGATAAAATAATATGTCGTCTTTTGGAAGGTTTTAAATTTCGAATTTTTAATGTTTTTAATTTTAGAATTTAATCTAAATTTATTTCTAAATTTATTAAAAACTGCGGAAATACATAAATTATTCGCAGTAATAATAATAAAGTGTATTAAGATACCACAGAAAGTTCAGAATAAGTTTATTTTTGATAACAATGTTTTTTCTTTCATACAATGTAAAATTTTTTAGTTACAGTTAAAAACTATTTGGTTTTTTTTTTGGACATTTTTAATTACAAATAACTCGAAAAGTATTGCGTTAAAAGGGGGTTATTGGGGTAAAAGCAAAGCAAATCGTCACTATACAACTTTTGTTATATGTTTATGTTCATAATCCTACCCATACTGATACGCCTATACAAAATTAATTATTCCATCCAACACAACATAAATACAAATATTACAAAGATGTTACAAAGATTAATAAAAATTCCGATGTCAAAATACAACTTTGAGATAGAATTAAATATCATTAAGCAAATAGCAGTAAATAGTGAGTACAACAAACAAACAATTAATACAATTTTAAATCAAAAACTACATAAGAAAGCTCTGAAATTAGTATTTTCACCACCAGAGAAAAAACTCAGTACCTTCTGCTCGATTACGTATACAGTCAAGATATCAGCAAAATTTGCCAACCAATAAAAAAGAAAGGAACAATAACAGCCTGTAGAACAAACAACAACCTATACATATATTAATATTAAAAACAACAAGAGCCAAAATAAAAAGCACTTACAGAGTGGTGTGTACAAACTTATATGTGGCGACTGCCCAAAAACTTACATTGGTCAAACTGGTAGAACTTTTAACAAACGTATACCAGAACATAAAAGGGCCTTCAATAATAGAAAAACAGATTCTGCATACTGACTTTATCTTCTAGGTCATAATCATTCTTTTAATGACGAATTTCAAATTCTTCACATTCAAAATAAAAGCCTTATGCTAACTTTATTAAAATTTATGGAAATAAACAAATTAAAAAACACAGACATAATTCTGAATGACCAACTTGAGACAAACAGTTCTCCACTATTTAACCTATTCAGTTAAAGACTATAAAGTGTAAACACATACCAAAAATAGATCGCTTGAGAAAGACACTCTGTCGAAACAGCTGTAGTGATAAGCTATTGTAATAAACTTTGTGAAAGTTTTGAAAACACAGTTTTCAGTATTTTATTGTTATTATGACTGACTTTAGTGTCATTAAATTAGGGTCTTGAAAATACTGTCATTAAACTTAACAAAAATAATTGTTTTTGTCCATAAAAACCTTCCCCTGGATGGTTTTAACATTCCCCTGTCACAGATTTACATTAAATTGTCCACAACTCAAAAATCAAGAGGAAATCTTTTGTTACAAACAATATTACTAATAAATAACTAATGAAAAATACATTAATTCTTAAAATCATACAGATTGAACGAATTTAAAACGGAACATACGAAATCAATGTATTTCGGCTCAACTCCGCTTTAGGTGGTTGGCCAACAAAAGGTTGTCAAATAATTAGATTATAAAAATCCAATACTTCAGCGGGCTGCTGGATTCTGAATTCATTCAAGAACAAGTTAAAACTCCACCCAAATAGGTTCCCTAGAATCACTGAAAAAACAGCAGTTATTATGCTGTCAAACCACTTATCGCTTCCTTATAGTCCAAGAGATAGAGCCGAAATTTTGAACTGATCAGTAATATGCCATTTCTCTATTGGAATATATTCATTGTAACTGGGTTAAGACTTTGCCTTACAGGCGGACGCCCCTCGTGGTACAGGGGGTGGCTATACAGGGATGAAGTTGTAATTTTTTTCGGAAAAATTAACGATCGATAACATGGCTGCTAACAGGGGCGAAATTGCAATTTTTTGGGGAAAAATTAACGATAAATAATATGTCCGCCATTTTCATGGCTCATTATTTAGCCCCTAAAAACGCTAAATCCAAAAGGGCGGACAGCTGGGTTGGTACAGAGAGCCATAAAACGGGGTCAAATGTACCACTTGCCTGCGCATTTTAGGTCTCGGTAACAATTTTCAAACTGATTTTATTATGATATTTTTATACCGATTGATTTGAAAATTTGTATGCTCACTTCTGTTACTATTCTGAGAAGCGTCAAGTAGAGTTTTCCTCAAAATTTTCCAAAAAAATTTCCGTAAATGAAAATTTTCGTAATTTTTTGAGGTAAAATCTAATTTGTAGAATCCTTTCGATTTTCTTAAGTTATACCATGATTTTTTTCCAAAAATTTTCAAACGATTTTTCCAATAAGAAAAAAAAATTTAGAAAAACTTTTCTAAAACATTTGATAAAACTCTACGTCATCGTCTGAATCTTTTATAGAATATTTTGTAGTTTTAAAATGATATTATGATAATGTTTTTTTTTCAAACTAAAGTCATATTTACTTTACAAATCACATTTTTTTCTTAAATCTAAATATTTTACGAATTAATTTTAAATTGAATAAATGTTTGATATTTGATATTTTATTAAATTAAAGTAATTTTATAACGTTAACTATTAAATATTTTTGGTATAACAAATAGTAATTTTATTTATTTTTTATTACAATAAAAAGGTTTTTAAATTTATATTGCATAAATAATGGTTGTTCAGATAAGAAAAATTTGATTTATTATTACATTAATAATCAAATATAAAATATAATATTTCTATTTATTAATAAGTAAAATTCAATTTGTAGAATTCCTTAACATTTTACAAATAATTATTAATAAAAATCAATTTAATAGTTGAATTATCAATTTTTTTAGTTTTGAAATTTACTTTGTAGATATTTTCAATATTTTTTTTAACTTTTAAATTGATTGAATTTTTCATTAGTTAATTATAATTTTACAAATTCTGTTTGGACATTAATTTTGCATCATTATTATTTTAAAATATTAAAATAATAATGATGCGCGTTCCATTTAGATCAGTAATTATAGACGCATGCGCTAAATGTAATAAGAATCAAGATGCTTTTATCCAACTTGGTGAAACTGACTTCGATTGTAATGAAGTTTTTGACACCTTAAAAACTTTCATATGTCACTTATAGGGAACATGACTGACGAGAACAATTCCAAAAAGAAAAGTAAACGATGTCAGATTTTCAGTATTTAATCGGCAGTATAAGTTGCATAATGTGAACGAGCCTTTAAAAAAAAAACTAAAAAATTTCGATGCTTCAAGCTTACCACCATGTCAAGATGAATTACACCAACATCTACTGCGAGCCCATTATATTTCAAATATTTGGACAAATGCTCATAAAATAGTACCAACAGAATTGATTGATGAAGAACATGGTTGGGAGTTTGAAGATGAAACATATAAATTCAAATGGTTTAGTGGACCTCAGATGCCAGAATCAGTTCGAGAAGTAGTGATTGAAAATGAAGCAGATAATGAATGTGATATTATTGAAAGTGAAAGTGAAAGTGACGAAGATGATGACATCAATGAGAGTGAGAAAAAATTACGAAAATTTTCATTTACGGAAATTTTTTTGGAAAATTTTGAGGAAAACTCTACTTGACGCTTTTCAGAATAGTAACAGAAGTGAGCATACAAATTTTCAAATCAATCGGTATAAAAATATCATAATAAAATCAGTTTGAAAATTGTTACCGAGACCTAAAATGCGCAGGCAAGTGGTACATTTGACCCCGTTTTATGGCTCTCTGTACCAACCCAGCTGTCCGCTCTTTTGGATTTAGAGTTTTTAGGGGCTAAATAATGAGCCATGAAAATTACGGACATATTACTTATCGTTAATTTTTCCCCAAAAAATTGCAATTTCACCCCTGTCCGCCGCCCCTTATGTATCCACTCTCGCGTCCGCCCTTTAAGATTTCGTCTAGTTATACCAAGATCTTACTCTGGGCAAATTTTCAGCCATGTTATCGATCGTTAATTTTTCCGAAAAAAATTACAACTTCATCCCTGTATAGCCACCCCCTGTACCACGAGGGGCGTCCGCCTGTAAGGCAAAGTCTTAACCCAATTACAATGAATATATTCCAATAGAGAAATGTTATATTACTCTGATCAGTTCAAAATTTCGGCTCTATCTCTCCGACTATTAGGCAAGCTCCTCTTTCCTTTAAAGGAGACAGATAGTTGAACGATATTTTATACAATGTCTATCACCGGGTATGGATTTATTTTTGTCCAAGTTTTATATTGGTCCACTATTTCAAATGCAGTTCAAACAGATATATATTAAATTGTATGTTCCGTTTTAAATTCGTTCAATCTGTATATCGTAGGCGCTAATGGGTTAATTAGCACATCAGCGCGGGTTAATCAGACAAACGTTTGCCACCATAACCGCTAACCTCCATTGATGGAGACGGCACTTGAAGAAGAAGAATGGGTTAATAATACAGCTATTTAGAACAGCTGTAAATAAAAATAAAGATAGAATTGCCATATTGATTTCCAACCTACGGCGACGAGACGAAACCTAAAGAAGAAACCTGATACTGATATTATGTTCAATGTATTTTTCTTGGAATTGTTTTACCTACTACTCGCATGTATATTTTTACATTATTTATAATACATATGTCTATTTTTTATTGTAGAGATGAGGAAAATAAAATAGTTGAAGAGTTATTTTTTAAAATGAAAAAACCCAAGGGCGATAAACCAGAAATGTTTAAAGCAAATGATGTACCCGTAGAATCACAAATCCCTTTATTTGATAAAATAATGGCTGATCAACAGCGGAGGTAATAATTGACTGAAATTTTATGAGCGATAAGCCTATTGTTTGATAAAATGATTGTATACTGTATTATTATGATTTTGTTTATTCTTGTCAGGAGTTATGTCTCTAAACAGAAAAGGAAAGCTGCCTTAAGAGCTTCAATGAGACCATTCTCATTTACAAAAAGAGATGAAGAAATCCAGGAGCTTACCAGAGAATTATCGAAGTCTTCCCCTAACTTATACATCGATCCTCCCTTAAAAATTAAAAAATTTAAGGCAAAGCCTATTCCAAAGAATTTATTTAGTAATTATATATATCGAAAAATGCACGAAGATGAATATTACAGGTAATATCTTACATTAATAGTTTTATTTCCTTATTTGCTGTTGGCTAGAATTGCTATTTTATTTGTGTTATCTGTAATGTTATGTAGTTGAAATGAGGGATTATTGAAGACGAGTTTGTTGTCCAGATATTCTCTTCCTCATCGCAGGCATTTTATCCTATACGTTTTCGGCAATAATTTTCAAATATCAGATATATTTTTTAAAACCGAAGTGGAAATCGAAATGCCAAACACCAGTTTAAGATGTAATTTTTATTACAATCAGTTGTAGCTTAAGCCTATATAATCATAATATTTAACACTTAAAAGATCAAAACGAAAACTGTGGATGAATGATGAAATGTTAGTATGACAAAGGTCGACGTCATGTCAAAAATAAAAACCAAATTAAAAACACTGGTATAGAATAGGCAATAAAGAAAGTAATCTGAAAAATAAACACGAAAAGTTGAGGGTGCAGTGTGCAGAAAAACTACTACTACATAAATACCACGACTCGCTTAATCGGGTTTATATAAACGGATGGGCGATAGACAAAGGGGTTATTGAAATGGAGACCAAAGGAAGACAAGACAAGCGTCGGTCGACCACCTACACGAGGAGCTGACGATTTAAGAAGACAAAATAAATACTGGATGAGAGTGGCGCAAGATAGACGAAGAAAAGGCCCATGTTAAGCAGTGGACTGTTGAAGCTGGATGATAAAATAACAGAAATAATATAATATTGGTTCTAGAACTGAAGCGCCACTAACGTATCAAGAAGTAAAATATATATTATAAACATAACAAAGCACGGTAAAAGTTTGAGTAAAAGGGTTTCTCAATATGTAATTTCAACTGAGTTGAACCCCAACCCCAAATAAAAATCCAGCCGAGTGCAGATTTTATCATCTCATCCCGTTATATCCTTTGTTTTTAATAAAATTGTTTGTTAAGAAGATTCATTGTTGCTACTATATCTACCGTAAGATTAATTAATATTTTTTTATATTTACAAGACCGACATTTTCATTATATCATTTATTAAATAATATATGTTTGATTTAAGGGCACTTCAGAAAAAAATTCGAGCAGAAGAACTGTTAAAAGCTGCTTCTTTGCCACCATCAATGGCCAAGCGAGAAAGATCAAAACCAAAACTAAACGTTTGTCCACGATCATTCAGTAATCTTTCTACAGAAGAGAAAGTTATCAAAAAATCTAAATGTGTTCCAAATTATAGAGCTTATCAAGATAAATTTGAAAAAGAACTTGAAGATATGAAAAATGAATTCATTTCTACAAGTCCTAGACCTTTTAAATTAAAAACTTCAAAAAGAGTAAGACATTAAATGATTCTTTTTATTAGTTTTATATCAATATGCATTTCGATATTCTTCAATTCTAGAGAGAGTCGGACAAAACCGAGTACAAGTTGGAAGAATCGTCGTATTTGAAATAATTTTGAGAATTATTTTTTATATAACAATAAAACACTGAAAACTTTTATTTTCAAAACTTCCACAAAATTTATTATAATTTCTTATCACTACAGCTATTTCGGCAGCATGCCTTTCTTATGTGATCTATTTTGGTATGTTTACACTTTATAGTCTTTATATACATATATATATATATATATATATATATATATATATATATATATATAGGTTGGGAAGGGGAACTGATTATCTCAAATTGGTCATTCAGAATTATGTCTGTATTTTTAAATTTGTTGGTTTCCATTTGAAATTCGTCATTAAAAGAATGATTCTGGTTTAGAAGGTAAAGTGCGTACGTAGAATCTGTTTCTCTATTATTAAAAGCCCCTATATGTTCTGCTATATGTGTGTTAAAAGTTCTACCAGTTTGACAGATGTAAGTCTTTGGGCCACATTTAAGTTTGTGTACACCACTGTCTAAGTGCTTTTTCTTCTGGCTCTTGTTGTTTTTAGTATATTTGCCCAAGCTGTTGATTGTTCTAAAAGCTGGTGTTATTCCTTTATTTTTTATGTGTTTGGTTATTTTTGTTGATATCTGGCCTGTATATGTAATCAAACAGAACGTACTGGGTTTTTTCTCTGATGGTGGAAATACTAATTTCAGGGCTTTTTTATGTAATTTTAATTTAAAATTTTATTTATTGTTTGTTCTTTGTACCCATTGTTTACTGATATGTCCTTAATGATGTTTAATTTTATCTCAAAGTTGTTTTTTGACATCGGAATTTCTCTTAATCCATGTAACATGTTATGGTAGGCTGAGAATTTATGTTGTGTAGAATGGGATGATGAATTGTCTATAGTCGTGTCAGTATGTGTAGGTTTATGAAACACGAAAAACTCTTGTTTGTTTTTAAGTCTAACCATTTTTAAATCTAGAAAATTTTGACTTTGTTTACGGCACCTCTAAACAGTTCGGTCGATGTTAGTCCGAACCATTGTCGTAGGTTATGCATCCATGAGTGTCGTCTTCTTCCCGGTCCCCTCCTACTGTCGATTCTTCCTTGGACTATTAACTGTATCAGCCGATACTTAGTATGCCTCATGACATGTCCGAAGTACTCAAGCTTCCGTTTCTTTACGGTGAAGATTATTTCTTTGCTTTTGCCTATTCTCTGCATTACTTCCACGTTAGTGATGTGGTCTGTCCAGGATATCCGAAGAATACGGCGATATATCCACAGCTCAAAGGATTCTAGTTTCTTCAGGGTGGCTTCCGTTGTGGTCCATGCCTCTGCTCCATAGAACAAGACCGGGAAGACATAACACTTGACCAGTCTTAATTTTAGTTCCATTGAGATTTTGCTTGTGAACCACTTTTTCATGTTGTTGAACGCATTTCGCGCTTTTTCAATTCGTGATCTTATTTCTGTTGACTGGTCCCATTTTGTGTTGACTGTGGTTCCAAGGTATGTGTATGTCTCCACTTGTTCTACTTTTCGGTTGTTTAATGTCATTTGCATCGGAGGTTGTCGTGTTCTGTTGATGAGCATACATTTAGTTTTGGTTGTATTGAGTTCTAAACCATATTCTTGACTTACTGTGTGTATGCTTTGCATGAGTCTTTGAAGGTCGTTGCAGTCATTTGCGATAATAACTGTGGCGTCAGCATATCTAATATTATTGATTACCTCTCCGTTTACTTTGATACCCTCCGAAACTTCTCCCAGTGCTTCTCTGAAGATTTGTTCAGAGTATATATTGAACAGGAGCGGCGAGAGGACGCATCCCTGTCGTACACCCTTTTTAATATCTATCTTCCCACTGTGTAAGTTGCCCATCTTTATCTCAGCACTTTGGTTCCAATAGAGACTGGTTATTATGCGCAGATCCTTGCCATTAATATGCATCTTCCTGAGCATTTCCATGAGTTTACATGTTTGACCTTGTCAAACGCCTTGGAGAAGTTGATGAAGCACAAGTGGACGTCCTTGTGCATGTCTCTGCATCTTTGAATTAAAACTTGCAGACTGAAGATCGCCTCTCTTGTGCCCAATGCGCTTCGGAATCCGAACTGTGTTCTGTTACTATTGTAAATTCAATATGACTATGGAGTAAATTAATATACGATAAAAATTGGTCAAGTGGCCTGTTAGTTCCTGTAAAACATACCAGTACATCGTCTACGTATCTCCACTAATATAAAAACTGCTTGAATACTGGATGTTTTGAAGTCTTTGTTTTTAGATAATCCATAAAAATATCTGATAGCGATGGGCCTAGAGGATTACTTATTATAAGTCCTGTAGTGATATTCGTGTATATTGGATTATTCAATTCAAAGTAGTCCTGGTTTATGCAAATTTAAAGAAGATGTAAAATTTTATATGTAATGATTGGATTTGTAATAGTATGTTCTAAAAGGTTTTTTACTAGAACAAAAGTTTCTGTCGTAGGAATAATAAGAAAAATATGTTTTATGTAAAATTAAAATAATCTGGAGTTGTTAGGTAATTGAAAATGTTGTATTTTATTAACTACAAAATTCTATTGTATTTTTTATGTTAAATTTAGGTCAAAATTTAATGTGTTCTAAAATAATATCCAACAGTTTTTTTGAAAGTTTATATGACGGAGCTGTATAAAAAGAAACCACAGGTCTGATTGGGTGATCAGGTTTGTGTAGTTTGATAAAAGAGTATAATTTAGGAGGCTGTGGGTTCATGATATTGAGGTATTTCTGTTCTATTAAATTTAATATTGATTTTGAATTTTCTAACGCTAGATTAATTTGTTTTTGATACTTTTCCGTCGGATCTATACTTTTTAGTATAAATTCGCACTTCTTCTTCTAGACCAAGATCATTATTTTAACGAAGAATTTCAAATTATTCATATTCAAAATAAAGGCCTTAAGCTATCTTTATTACAGTCTATGGAAATCAACAAATTCAAAAATACAGACATAATTCTGAATGACCAACTTGAGACAAACGGTTCTCCCATGCTCAACCTATTAAGTTAAAGACTATAAAGTGTAAACACATATCAAAAATAGATCACTTAAAAAAGGCCCGCTGCCGAAAAAGCTGTAGATGCTGTTTTGGCCACCAAATTTTGTGGAAGTTTTGAAAACAAAAGTTTTCAGTGTCATATTGTTATATAAAATGAATATTTCATCAAAATAACAGTCGAATCCAATAATTTTTTAGTTTTATATAAACTTGGAAAGAAACTTCTTTAGTTTCATTTTGGCGTTTTGATATTTCCAAAAAAATATTTTTTTTTGCTATCTGTAGGACTAAAATTTAAAAAAAGGTTTTTAAAATACCCGGTTTTCTAAAACCGGGTACATACATAAATAGTGTGAGGCTGTATTGTTTCCAACTAAATTTAGGTTTTAAAACTGCATGAAAGTCATTATGAAAAAAATACAAGCCAGCAATGGTTAAGATTCTTTTTAATGACGCTCTTAAAAACAAAAATTATAAATAAATGGATCGTCATTTTCGTTGCAGTCATTGCAAGTCTAATGGGACTACTTTTGATAATTTGAACACGTTACCCAACCTTCTTTCGATTTAGACTTTGAAAATAAATCATTTTAATAGACGCAATCCTCATCCACATTATCCTCTTCTGAACTATCTGAATTTTCTTCTTTAGAAACTACTTTTCCTTTTAAAATATACTGTTTGGGATTTCGGTTATCTTTCATATTTAACTTCTTTACACTCTTTCCCATTGAAATTTTGCTCTTAAAAATCTTCATCTCCAAAAAGCTTCTCCGTCGCATACATTGTGACACGCCGTCCCAGATTTTGACGTATCAATTTTCTCACATTTTCACTATAGCAAGTGCTCAACGGCGTCATAAATTACACGTTAAGTGGCTGCATTCTATGAGTACAGTAAGGCGGCAAACATATTATTACAACGTTACTTTTTCATGGCATATTTATTAGCTCTATGTTCTTAATGTGTGCTCTATGGCCGTCGGTAACAAGTTTACTGATGTACCTTTCAGTTTCTTCTGCACTTTCAGGTTCTTAAAACATTGTATGTCAAAACATTTACTTCAGCGTCTGTGTCTTCTGAATCTATTATATTTGTTGAATTTAAAAAATGTAGATCACTATGCACATCTTTTCTTACCCTATGCACATCTTTTTGTTTACAGCTTCTATTTATTTTTTTCTTCTTTTTATCAAAGTTACTTGCTGCAGCAAATGCTCAGAAACACAAATCGTCAACTTCACCAGAAAACAGCACTACAAGGCTGAGAGGAACATTGACTTCGTTTGCCAAAGAAACAAAATTAAGTATTTTGATCATAGGCTAACATGGAATACTCACATTCTGAAAACCACACAGAAAACTGCTATATCCCTGGGCATATGTAGAAGAATGAGCGGTAAGAATTGGGGACAACCCCAAAATGACTCTATGGTTATACACAAGGGTTATTAGACCAATGATAACCTATGGCTCGGTGACGTGGTGGATAGACACAGCAAGTGGGAGTAATAAGGCTGCAAGGTAATACACAAAGGCTAGCATCCCTGTGCATTACGGGGGAAATAAAAACATTGTTACCAATGTTTGAACGGTTTCTATTTAATTTACGTGGTCTAAATTTTCAACAACACTCTCAATAATATCAAAGCGGTAGTTACCGTTAAAGGAAAATGAATTAACAATTTACGATATGCAGATGAACCTGTGGTTATTGCAACGAGTATAGAAGATCTACAACATCTAATCTTAAAAGCTTAAGTAGGATTAGTGCTGAGATAGAAATTACTATAAATGCTAAAAGACGAAATATATGCTAATTACAAAAATACCACAAAATATACACCATGATATACACCACATATTGACAATTAATGGTAATGTAAGAACAAGTAGAAAAATATTACTACTTAAAAACTTTAATCAGTGAAACCAATGAATCTACTAATTTTTACAAAAAACTTAACACTTTTTGACTGTCAACAATTTGACATCTATCAAATTGTTAATTTGTCATAGCCTACTTTAGGCTTGTTTATTAAAAAAAGCAGAAAATTAAGATTTATTGATGAAAACTAGTTGTTAGTGGCTAGTTGTTAAAGTACCTAACTTTTTTATTATGCAACATAAGCGAATGAATCAAAAAACAAAATGTTAAGAAAACCTGAGGCTGTAGTATAGTTTTAAGTTTAGTATTTTATAAATGATAGAATATTACACAGAGTGTAATTGTAACTTTGAAAAAAAAACCCAGTCTGATTGGTACATTCAGTATACAATGATAATTTACTTGTTTAGCAACACTATGCTTGTAGCGAGATTTTTAAGCGAGGTTTGTGACGCCCCTATTATGAATAACAAATTTTGTAGAAATTTAGAAAACATGAGTAGTATTATACGTCTTATATAATAATGAATTGTAACACTTTTTAGGCTCGAAGACACTTAAGACAGTCTTCTGCCAGTAGCAAGACTTCGTCTTCCAAAACTGCAACCCCATGCTCCTTTGATATGTCTTCAATAAATACTTCAAACTTGGCTGCTATTCTTAGAATCCAGTCTGCGAGGTAATATTAGTAAAATGCAAGAATTATATTTAGGAATTTTTTTCTTTTTAAAAATAACTATTAATTAAATTTGCTCGCTTTGTTAATTTAGCAATAATAGTATTCTACATATCTTTGTATAAATTTGATATTTTAAAAACCTAATAAAATATAATAAAAATTAACAGAAAATGATTGTTACTACACTTTTTCTATTTCTTGGTCTACTTCTTCCTAAATTTGTACATATTTCTAATCATTACATTTATTTCTTTCGAAGTTTGTTCACTTCCTTGTCAATTTTTCAATTTTCTGTACCCAAGGGTGCAATTCTCACGCTATTGGTACCACAAACATGAAATTAAGATATGACCGAAGGTCATATGCGAAGATTGAAACCAGTCCAAAAAAAGCCAGTCAAGAAATGAGTCGTAGAGCGAAAGCAAATCCAGAATGAAAGTTTGAAGACGAGCCGACGAATAGAGAAACACAATTGTTAGCGGGCGGACGCCTTGCCGTCAAATATTCATGTATTTATTGTGTTAATTCAAATCCTTTTTCACACGAGGATTTTGATTGTTTACCAGCGGCATATATCGAACTGTAAATCAAGTAACATTCACACACAGTTTTTGGTTTAGGCGATATACCTATATAGTTTTTTTTATACTTTCATCTTGTTGTCCCCACACACACACATGAGTTCATCCCAACCCCTATGGAACATGAGTGTACCACTGCTAGACAGTGGGACCCCCATGTCCGAAGATCAGACCGGTCTCGTTCCAAAAGAGCAAGTCATTTTGGCTCGGTACCTATCTGACCCCCAGGTTTTTCCACCACCCCTCCTCTACGTCTGACATACGCAGAGGAGGCTTGAACTGTTACGTCGGGCGATTTGGGAAAAGAAACACCCTCCGTTTTCCATGACTTGTGGTTAGGCCACCTATCTGTAGGGGTAGCTTAGTGTAGCTTTTCTCCCTATTTACTTTACTGAGTTTACTATGGCTTTACTTTGGGCTCTGTGACCCTAAAAAAATGTGTGTCCGATCAGGGGGTCGACAGCAAACTGTCGGCCCCCTGTTCGGTTGTTGTGTGCTCGGTCACACAGTCGTCAATTTGGCAAAACAAGTTTTGGTCTCCTTGCCGACTGGGCGATCGATAGGCCTGGCCATCGAGCCCGTGCTTGTCGCACACGACCTCGATGCTCAGTTTTCGCGAGTTGCCTGTGGCAACTTAGTCCTGAAGGGCTATTCCTGAAGGGTCTTTTTCCTTAGGGGCGTGCCTGAGGGGCCTCAGCCTTGTGGCTTTACTTATTAGGATTTTGTCCTGTTTATTGATTTTACTTTATTGGCCTATACAGATTTTTGTTAGTGGGTTTTTGGGTGAAATAATAATAGGGGTAGGGGTTTTAATGGGTGGGTGGGATGTGCATTCCCAAGTGTATAATGCTCTCACACATCCCGTGTATCTTGTTGTCCCTTTATAGTGTATTTTATGTTGTAATGTATCTTCGTTATTCTGATAATTTGTATTGAAGGAGAAATATTTTGGTTGCTACAGCTTATTTCAAATCGAGTGGCGAGCTCTTCCACGAAATAATTAATCGCACAGACAATAGAATATCTATGATCAGACCCATGCAGTGGCGTTGCAATATTAAACAAATTAAAATTATTTGAAATCACACTGATTACAAAATTATTGTTGTGAATTTATTAAAAGGTTCAATATTTATAACACTTACGGATTTAATTTATTTCTTTATTTATATTACTTATCTGACAATAATTTATTATATCCGTACGTACAAATTCGCGAGCGCGGGTCTTGAGTATTAACTGCCCTCCATATAAAAATGTTGTATTTATATACGAAATCCTGATATACTAGAACAGCATCGAAAGATCGAGAAGCTTAGCCGGCTCATTCACCATAATTTTGGTTCTAGACTTCCACCGAAATTTCTACAATAAAACAGAATAATTAGTCATAAAAGTTAGGCCAGTATATTTATCGTAACATTGCCCCCCTCTTAAAAGATGGTTCCTCCTGGAACCTTGTCGGGACTGGAACCGGAACTGTATGCTGGTATCGGCAACTGGACCCTCTTTTACAACTTCCAGTTGTATAAAAATGACAAGGGACGGTTTTCTCTCCGCACCAGTAACTATGCGGATTGCAACAGACTAACACCTGGACTTCGGTGTCTTTAAAGATCTCCTCCACCATATTTCGGATAACCCTCCAATCTAATTGGCGGCACTCCAACTTTGGCATGGCTAACTTTTGCACGTCGGACTCTAGTACGTGCCCTCTCAATTGAAGTAAGGCTTCCCATACATCTCGGTAGGTAGGTTGGTCACGGGCAGTGTCTTTTGTTACCAGGTAGAAAAGGTAACGTGATGCATCTTGGAGTTTCAAGGTTTTACCGGACGCTGGCACTTGGCATTGAAGTTCTGCAACTCGACCAAACTTCCTTCGAAAGACGGATGCCAACCCTGGTGCGTCTTTGATACTGGCCGGGATGGTAAGGGCCAGCGAGTAGTCATCGGGGAGCGCGAGTAGATCTTGCTTTTCTTCAGTGGTAACACCATGTCTCGCTTTACCGGTACCTCCATAGGCACCCATGAATTCCTCAAACGTGAGGTCAGACACATCTTGGACTTGGTTTACTTCCACTTCTTCATCTACGTCGTGGTCACCTTCGAAAGATGCCAACCGGTTATGGTGTACTATCATCGGCTTTCCCCTCGGAATCTTGCTTATTCGGTAGATGACATCGTTGATCTTCTCCATGATGAGGTATGGACCTTCCCAAAACTGCTGCAATTTGGGAGAACAACCTTTTCGCTTCTTGGGATTATACAGCCATACTTTGTCGTTCTTCTTAAAGCAACCCTTTTCGGCTTGTGTATCGTACCGTTTCTTCATTCGGTCGCTAGCGATCTGAAGGTGGGAACGGACCAACTCATGTACATCGTCCATTCTTCTTCGTAATTCGATCACATAATCTTCACCTGCTACATCTTCTCCAGGTCGACACCCAAATTCTAGATCACAAGGTAGTCGCATTTCGCGTCCGAATAGGACTCTGGCTGGTGTCTGGCCCGTTGATTCGTTAACAGCAGATCTGTAGGCCATTGTGAAGAACGGAAGGTATTGGTCCCAGTCTCGCTGATGATCGGACACCATCTTTGTCAAATACTTGCCAACTGTCCTATTCATTCGTTCTACCATACCATCCGATTGCGGATGATACGCGGTAGTTCTTGTTTTCTTCATGCCTAGTCTATCACATATTCCTTGGAATAGATCACTTTCAAAGTTCCTGCCTTGGTCACTATGGATCTCCAAAGGCACTCCAAATCGGCTGATATATTCTTGGATCAACTTATCTGCAACGGTGGCGGCCTTCTGGTCTGGAAGTGCGTAAATCTCGACCCACTTAGTGAAGTAATCCATTACTACCAACATGTACTTGCCCCCATTTTCACTTTCTGGAAATGGCCCTGCAATGTCCAAAGCTATTCTTTCAAACGGGCTTCCAACATTATATTGTCTCATAGGAGCTCTCCTTTTCCGGTGAGGCCCGTTACTCGTAGCACAAATAGTACATTTCTTACACCAGTCTTTTACGTCGTCGGAACTGTTCATCCAATAAAACCGTTCCCGAATTCGCTGAAGGGTTTTCCTTACACCAAAATGCCCTCCCGATGGACTGTCGTGTAACTGACGAAGTACTTCGGCTATTCTGCTCTTTGGGATCACCAACTGTCTTCTCTTCTCTGAACCGTCATCATTTTCCAGGACTCGTTTAAGCAAGCCATCTTCGATGATAAATGAGTCCCACTGGGCCCAATACGTCTTAACTACTGAGCATAGGTTTGATATTTCCTGCCAAGGTGGTCGACGGTTTTCCTCTTTCCATTTTCGGATTTTCTGTATAACTGGATCTCTCTCTTGTTCTTCCCTTATCTTAGTAGGCGTCCAGTCGTCGTTGACAATCGTCGTTCTTAGCACTGCTGCTTCCTTGGATTCCGTTTTGTTGCAGTGGGGACACTCTGCTGGGCATGGCCGTCTGGAAAGAGAATCAGCGTTTCTGTGGCTAACTCCGGCTCGGTGCTCAATCTTAAAATCGTATTCTTGGAGTCGTTCGATCCACCTGGCTATCTGACCCTCTGGATTCTTAAACTGCATCAACCACTTAAGGGCGGCATGGTCGGTTCGGATTAAAAACTTCCTTCCATAGAGGTATTGATAGAAGTGCTCTACTGATTTCACTACTGCCAGAAGTTCTCTTCTCGTGACGCAATAATTCCGCTCAGGTTTTGAAAGAACTTTACTAAAATATCCGAGGACTCGTTCCTGTCCTCCTTGAATCTGAGACAGCACTCCTCCAATTCCCACATTACTTGCATCTGTATCTAAGATGAACTCTCCTTCTGGCAGTGGATACCCTAAAATTGGTGCTGTTATTAAATGCTTTTTCAAGGTCTCAAAGGCATTTTGGCAGTCTATATCCCAGCGGTATTCTCTTGCTTCCTCTGTAAGTCGCGTTAATGGCTTAGCGATATCTGCAAACTTCTTAATAAACCTCCGGTAGTAAGTACATAATCCAAGAAAACTTCTCACTTGATGTTTGTCAGTTGGTTTTGGCCATTCCTTAATGGAATCGATTTTTCCCTTATCCACGGCCACTCCTTCTTTACTGACTATATGACCCAGATAATTGACTTTACCTTGAAATAGCTGGCACTTCTTGGGGTTTAGCATCAATTGGGCAGCTTTAAGTCGATTAAAAACGTTTTCTAAATTCCTCAAATGATCTTCGAATGTCTCCCCCAAGACGATTATGTCATCTAAATAAACCAGGCATGTTTTCCAAGATAACCCTCTCAACACATTTTCCATAAGCCTCTCAAATGTCGCAGGAGCATTACAAAGTCCAAATGGCATAACGTTGAATTGCCACAATCCAGATCCTGTGGTGAAGGCTGTCTTTTCTTTATCTACTGGGTCCATTTCTACCTGCCAGTATCCAGACTTCAAATCCAAAGTGGAAAACAATTTACTTCCAACCAATGTGTCCAATGTGTCATCGATCCGAGGCAGAGGATAACTATCTTTCTTGGTAACGTTGTTCAGCAAACGGTAATCCACACAGAACCTCGTCGTTCCGTCTTTCTTCTTAACCAGGACCACCGGAGAGACCCATGGGCTCGTAGAAGGTTCTATCACCCCGTCTTTCTTCATTTCCTGAACAATCGTTTCAGCTTCCTCTCTTTTCGCCTGTGGTAATCGTCGAGCTGTTTGACGAATTGGCTTAGCATTACCAGTATCAATTTTATGCTTAACAACGGTAGTTCTTCCCGTCTTTCCTCCTTTCGGTACGAAAATATCACGATACTGCCGAAGAAATTCCCTTAATTTCCTTTTCTCCATCTGATTTAGAGACTGTCCTGCAACTGCAACCATTTGGTCGAATTTGTCGTTGGAATTATCAGATGTTGTCGCCTGACGGATTATGGATGTCACAGGTACACAAGTTCCTACTTTTGTCTCTTTCTTTATGGTCACTGGGTAGTCGTTGACATTGATAAGTCTCACAGGAATTTCTTTAGCCGAAGTCACCAATTCCTTTCCAATTATGATTCCACGGCCAACCTCATCGTCGTGGTTCCAAGGCTCCATCATAACAGGTCTCCCTTCGTCTACAATTCCCTGTAGTCGCGCTACTATGATCGTTACGCTTCTCGCAGGCACGACTGTATCTTCTGTAATGGCTGCTTGCACAGTGTTGTCATTATGTGGATGGAGAAATACCTCCTCTTTGCCAACTTTGATTACCTTATTCTTAAAATCCAATTGGAATCCATGCATATTCATTACGTCCATTCCTAATATAACATCCTCTTCGATGTCAGCAACTATAACAGTATGGACAAACTTTTCTGCCCCAATTCCCAATTGTACCTGGATTTCTCCATGAATGTTGGCATTTTCACCTGTAGCGGTCCGAAGTCGCAACCTCGTTGGTAACAGTTTCTTTCGGCTGTTTATAACTGTCGGGCGTATAATGGTTCTGGTCGCTCCGGTATCCACCAACAACGTATGCTTTTTACCATTTATGTCTCCATCTACATATACACTATCTTCACGACATTTCAAAGAAGCTATTAGTATGAGAGGGTCTTTGGAAAAGTTCTGGGTCGAAGCTGCCCCCCTAAGGCTGACCCGTTCTAGTTTTCCTGATGGTGAGTTTCTTGATTTGCGTCGTACCTAGGGTGCTTACAGGAGCTTCGTACGTGTCCTATTTCGCCACAATTCCAGCATCTTATGGTCTTCGTTTTCTTGTATGTCATGCTTTTTATCATATTAACGAGCTGGTCAAGTTTATCTTCATCTTCTTCCTCTTTTACAGTCCTAACTTTACTGTACCCGCCAGAGGCCTGCGTAGCTGACTCGTATTCGAGGGCGGCGGATAGGACATCAACCAGCGTCTTGTGACGAGCTAATCGCAGTGTTCTCTGCATTTCATGATCACGAAGACCATCAATAAATGTTTGCACGGCCAATTTTTCCATCATGTCTTCGGGAGCTGTTGGATAAGCATATCGTACTAATCTGGCAATATCTACCTCATATTCTTGAAGAGCCTCATCTTTCTTCTGTCTACGATTTTTAAGCTGTGACTGATATACATGCTCCAAATGTTCGTGGCCATATCGCATATTTAACCTCTTCTTCAGTTGTTCGAAATCATCGGTCTCCTCTACGGCTATGGTCTGAAGCACATCTAAGGCATCTCCTCGAAGAGCGATAGTCAGGTTTACCGCCTTTTCTTTTTCAGACCATCCATTTGCTCTTGCGGCTGATTCGAACTGTTTCATGTAGTTGTTCCATGATGATTTTCCGTCGAAAGTTGGGACTTTAACATGAATAGAACCTCCACTTCCTTCAAATTTCGGCCGTGTCTCCAACTTACATTTCGTCTCGTCTTCTTTTATCTCCACTGTAATCGGATTGTTTCCTCTCTCTGCTGTCCCTGTTTCCTCCAGCTTCTTTTCCATCTCTTTCCATATCTTTTCTTCGAAGGCCAACATATCGGCAGCAACTTGGTTTTTTAACGACGACATTCTATCGTCGAGGGCAGACATCTCAGAAGTGACTTTAGAGATTTCCAAAGAGATGTTAGCAGAAACTTTGCTTTCCAAAGAAGAAATCTCGTTAGAAACTTTGTTCTCCAATGATGCGATGTCACCAGAAACTTTGTTCTCTAATGATGCGATGTCACCAGAAACTTTGGCTACATCACCAGAAACTTTGGCTACATCACCAGAAACTTTGGCTACATCACCAGAAACTTTGGCTACATCACCAGAAACTTTCGAAATCGACAAGAGGACAGCATCTTCAAATATATAAGTCTCTGGATCTAGTCCTTCTTCTAGCAAAGCGTTCTTTAGTCGTTGGACTAACTCAGCCTTTTTTCCGGTAGAAGCTAATTCTCTGTCTTCGAGATGTCTTCTTAAATTAGTCACTGTCAGCTCATAAATCGTAGCCATTTTCACAATTTATTTTACGTATTCACTTGTATTATTATTATAAGTCTAATTTATGTTCGATCTCACTTCTGGCACCATTTGTTGTGAATTTATTAAAAGGTTCAATATTTATAACACTTACGGATTTAATTTATTTCTTTATTTATATTACTTATCTGACAATAATTTATTATATCCGTACGTACAAATTCGCGAGCGCGGGTCTTGAGTATTAACTGCCCTCCATATAAAAATGTTGTATTTATATACGAAATCCTGATATACTAGAACAGCATCGAAAGATCGAGAAGCTTAGCCGGCTCATTCACCATAATTTTGGTTCTAGACTTCCACCGAAATTTCTACAATAAAACAGAATAATTAGTCATAAAAGTTAGGCCAGTATATTTATCGTAACATTATTATTCACTTAAATACTAAATGGAGTTTGATTGTACACAGATTGTGTTATAGATATCAAACTTTTTGTTTGTTATAATACCATCTTCATTAATTGATACTCTATAAAGTTTGGTAAAAGTTAATTGCTAGTTTAGTATCAGTTACCTTAAAACTGTAATTATAAAGTCAATATTAATGACTCCTTAAGGACATACAAAGAACTGATAAGATTTATTTCCGAGAATTTCTAGTCACTGGATTTCAAACGACTTCATAATTTAGTCTCATTATGTTGTCGAGTTTTAACAAGAAAGGTGCTACCACGCGTATTAGAACTATTTTGTAGAATGGAAATAGTTAAGTGTAGTACGAGTAAATAGAACTCTGAGATAGCGCG
>NW_027313616.1:0-20672 GCF_040954645.1 Diabrotica undecimpunctata | reverse complement strand
ACGCGCTATCTCAGAGTCTTACATTCTTTCTAGATGGCCGAGCCATTCTAGTCTACGTTTTTTCACCACTTTTGTTATTGTAGGGTTAGCATACAACTGATACACTTCTGCATTAGTTCGTCTTCTCCATTCTCCCTCTACTACTTTTCCACCAAATATTCTGCGAAGTATCTTTCTTTCCCATGCTTCCAATGTGTTCTGTACGGTTTTGTTCATAGTCCATGTCTCGGCATCGTATAGCATTGTGGGTCTAATTATAGTTTTGTATACTCTTATTTTTTTATTACGAGATATATCTTTGACCTTAATTATTTTGCTCATGGCTCCAGCACACCTGTTGCTCTTGGTCAGTCTCAGGTTGATTTCAATTTCTTCTTTACATGTCTGATCAATAAGAGTACCTAAGTACATATATTCATCCACCTTCTCGAATTCTACAACTGATCCATTCTCCACCTCCAATTTAAAGGATCCCCTGGTGCTTATTCCTTTTTTGCTCGAGATCTCAATGTACTTCGATTTATTAATATTAACTTTCAGTCCCATTTTAGAGCTTTCCCGAATCAGTCTTTTTGTTATATTTGATAGTTCTTTTCCATTTCTTGCAATGAGAACCACATCATCAGCGCATGCTAAGCATTGGTGCTCCTTGTATAAAATAGTACCGGACCTATTTATCCCACTAATCCTTACAATTTTTTCTAGAACTATATTGAATAGCAATGTAGACAACGGGTCTCCTTGGCGAACACCTTTTTTCACTTCGAATTCTTCTGAGACTGTACCGTTGCATCTCACAGCACAAATGGTTTGTCTAATTGTCATTTTTACCAATCTTATTATTTTTTCTGGCACTTGGAATTCTTTTAGTGTTTCTATTAACTTGTTTCTGTTTATTGTATCGTAGGCAGCTTTGTAATCAAAGAAAAGTACTTGTGCTGAAATGTTGTATTCATATCAATTGGTCAGGATTTGTTTTAGCATAAAAAGTTGATCGGTTGTTGATCTTCCTTTCCGAAATCCTCCCTGGTATTCTCCTAGATTCTTCTCTATATATATATTTCTAATCGTTTTTTAATTAGTATGGCGAGTACTTTATACATTACTTCTAATAAGGATATTCCTCTATAGTTTGTGCATTCAGTTCTATCTCCCTTTTTGTGTATAGGAATTATAATCGACTTATTCCATTCTTGAGGCATTTCTTCGGCATCCCATACTTCTAGTATTAGCTCACCAAGTTTGTTCATTAAGACCTCTCCTCCATATTTTATGTTCTCTGCCACAATGCCGCTCTCCCCGGGACTTTTTTGGTTTTTCATATCTTTTATTATTTCTTCAATTTCTTCTCTTGTGGGCTTTGGTATTTCTTCTATTACTATTTGAGGTCTAGGAACATAAAAATTTTCTTCAGTAGTCACTTCGTCATTTAGTATCTCTTCGAAATATTCTTTCCACCTTTCACATATTTGGGCTTCATCCACTATCAGGTTTCCTTGCTTATCTTTTACATTCATTGTTCTTCCCTGGTACCCAGTTTTAATGTATTTTACTTCTTTATAAAAAAATTTTATTTAATTTTTCTTGTAATTTTCTTCAATGCGCTTAATTTTATTCTCCATATACTTTCGTTTCCGCTCCCTTAGGATTCTCTTTACTTTTTTTCGTTGTACGGCATACCTTTCTAGGTCGTCTTGTTTTTGCGAATGTAAACTTTTTAATCTCAAATCTGATCTTTTTTTTTAACTCTGTTCTGCATTCGTCATTGAACCAGTGGTTTTTTCTAAATCTTTTTGCTCTTGGTATGTTCTTCGACCTAGCTTCCTTTATAGTGTTTGTCATTTTCAAAAATTTTTGTTGTATGTTACTCACAGTAGTAATATCTTGTTTGGCGTAGGTTTCTTGTATATCCTTTTGATAGTCCTGCTTTACCTCAAATTTTCGCAGTTTTTCAAAGTTAAATTTACGTTGCACTTTCTTTTTCCGTTTATGCTTTTTAATTATTGCTTCTCTCATATTAATTCTAACCAAAAAATGATCTGAGTCTACGTCAGCCCCTCTGCACGTTTTCACATTTGTTATTAAATTCGCAAACTTCTCTTGTATTAAGATGTGGTCTATTTGATTAGTTCCATTTGACCCCGGAATTTTCCACGTTCCTTTATATATTTTTTTTCTCCTAAAATGGGTACTCATTATCTTCATCCTGTTTTCAATTGCGAATGTGATTAATCTCTGTCCATTATCATTTGTATTCAAATGTTTACTTTCACCCCCTGTTATGTTTTTATATACTTCTTCTTCTCTTCCGACCTTTGCATTGGCGTCGCCTATAATAATTTTAGTGTCTTGTCTGGGCATTTCTCCACACAATGACTCTAATTCTTCTTAGAATTCATCTTTCACTTCTTCTTCTTTTTCTTCTGTTGGGGCATGTATATTTATCAACGATATCATGTTCTGTTTTCCTTTAATTCTAATTGCACACATTCTGTCAGATTTTACTACGAATCATTTTACCTGCTCCACGTCTTCATGTACCAGAAAACCCACTCCAAAATTCCTATTATTGCCTCCACTTGTATAAAACGTGTATAGGCCAATCTTTTCGACGTTGTTTCCAGTTAAATGTGTTTCCTGTATTGCTAAGATGTGTATTTTATATTTTTTTAGTTCTTCTATTAGGTTAATTAATGCTCCCTCCTCGTATACTCCTCGAACATTCCATGTCGCAATATTTAGGTACATATTCTTATTTTTTATTTTGCTATTTATGTTCAAACTCATTTTCCTGTTCATCGCTAGGGTCCGTTGTCATAATGGGCCATCGTTTTTGAAAGTATGGTATTAAAAAATTTAATTATTTGTCACACAAAAAATCAAATAAATAAAACATCAAATTGGGAAGAAATGTATCAGCCAAGGATTAAAGAAGCAAGCTTTACGATGGGTCTTAAAATAAACAGAGATAAAACAAGAATAAAACAATCAAAATGATCTAACTATGATAAACAATATCGCTGTTGTAGATAAATTTGTGTACCTGGGCTCTAACTAACAGTGAGGGCTGTGCTGAAGAAATAAGTGCCATTGAAAGCTAAAAAGATTATAGATGTATTTGATATGTACTACTGGAGAGAAATGCCAAGAATACCATGGGCAGCCCTACAAACAAATGAATCTATACTGAATCAGCTAAACATAAAGAAAAGACTAAAAACACAAATATTAGAATAAATGATAAGCTATTTTGGACATGTGCTTCAAAGAAATGGTCATGAAAATTTTACCATCCACGGAAAGGTACTTATGCAAAAAGATCTCCCACACAATACATCGACCATATTGTTGCTACTATTGGTGTTTCATTGTCAGAATGTGCTAGAATGGCAGCAGAGAGAAAAACATGGAGGAACATTGGAAAAATCAGCTAATAACTTCTTTAATAGATTTGAGGATAATAAATAAATTTTAAAAAATTCTGCCTTAGGCATTGAAAGGAATTTTAAAAATTTTATTTAATGTTATAAAAAAACTGATGTATCAGGTTTCAATTCTTTAGTTGGACAAAATGAAACTGATATAAATTTAAAAAAATATAGACAGTTATCTTATATGGGATCAGGAAACTGATGCATAATTTATTAAAATTAATCTGAAACCATTTTGTGTACCATGCATTTGATAATTTTAAATTAAATCTCTTAAACTTAATCTTGTCTAGTTTCTTTCTAGGTTTTTTTTAATCTTATATTATTCTTTTCTTCTGAAAAGAGGTAACACAAACAAGTTGTTGAATATTATTTTACCAATTGAATAAATCTATCACAGAATGTATATAAGAAAATTCAAAATAAAGTCTCAAGTAACATGATACAAACCTTGGCAAAATATGTGTCTACAAGAGCATCTTATATATTAACAAGCGGATACTTAGAAATTATCACCAATCGTCCTGGTACAGGAACGCATGCATGCCAAGTGTGTAATTTTATTTAATCTTGACCATTTGTCATTCAAGTATCATCAAAATATTCTTGTTTATATCTATATCCCCTATACAGCTTTGATTCTGAGTTTCTTTGTTGTTTCTTGAATTAAAATTTCACCCTGAGGAAGTCAAAATACTGGGAAAGTATAAAAAAACAGAAAAAGATTATACAATTACTTGTCAACATTGTGAAAAACATTTCTCATATAAACACTATTTCATTTCCCATTTAAAAACATATGAAGCCCAAGAATCGATAGATGATGTTTAGAAATCTTTCATATGTACTTTGTAGGTATAAATATATTTCATTTTATTTCAGAAATGTCCACTTTGTGAGTATCGGAGTTCATTTAGAAAAAAATGAATTAGCCACTTTGAAGCAAATCATGATATTAAAATTATCCGAAGTAATACCAATTTTGCTGGAATTGAGGAGTTCAAAGAGTACTTAAAAATAATTGAGAAAAAGACCAAGTCTCGTTTTGTGAAAAAAATGTCAACAACAAATATTTTGAAGTTTGAGTGTAATAGGTCGGGGGAGTATGTGCCTATAAAGGCTATAAAGGATCGAAATCGGGCACTGAAAACCAATGGCAGTAATAAAATAAATGCATTTTTTCCTGAATCACTGACAGTGAGCATTAACAAGAACGGAAACTATGAGTGCGAATTTCTAGAAAATCATATAGGTCATACCAATGATATAGGACATTTGTTTCTAAGTGAAGAAGAAAGAAATGATTTGGCAGTCAAAATCGCATCAAAAATACCATTTGATGTTATTTTGGATAATTTTAGCTTAATTGTCAGAAAAGTGAATAATATTGCATATTGGTTAAATCTTAGAAAACATTAAAGTGTCATTGAAAATTTGAGCTTTACTAAAGAAATAATAGTTTTAAAAAATGTCATTGATATTTTCAAATTCCTCGCAAAATTACAATCCAAGTAAAGTTCAAATATAGACATTTTATAAACCAATACTTAATAAAGATGACACATAGGGTAAGTTGTAAATTTAAATATACCTAAATAAAAATCTGCTATGATCCAGTGCATTACAACTATGAATACATACTGTATGGAGGGTATTTGATAGCCTAATAAATGGTCAAAACACAGACACAGACCAAATAGGTAGATTTAAAATAACAAATATTTGTTGCGCATGCTTTTCTGTACTGGGACGATTTGTGAGACTTTCTAGGTATCCGCTTGTATATATTACTTAGTTATAGTATCATGACTATGACAACACTTAATATTAATTTCTATCGGAAGCAGAATTAATTGAGTTACATTTGAATATTCCAGATTCCTAATGCATATTTCTCTACGAGTACCCAACAACTTAAAGTTTCATAAAAGAAAGGGACATTTTTCATATTTAGTCCCAGTGAAGATAGCCTCAAGTTACCAGTCAATTTAAGAAAACATCATACTAAGAAATATAAAAAAAAATCAGGTTTTGATATATGAAATACCTCAATGATATAAACATATAAGTTGCTCTGCATTTTTTTATTCTTTATCTCACCTGAGGTATCCTCATTCTTTAAGTCTCCAAGATCAAGAGAGGTGGATAGCTGACTGTCTATATATCTTGGATCATCTTCAACAAACTCTTGATTAATTTCAGCTTTTACAGTCCTATCTAAAAAAATTTAATTTCATCATTTTTATTAGTAATTATTATTACTTATGTTACCTGAGTTATCCCCATCTGGTTCATTCTTCAAGTCTCTCAGATCAAGGGAGGTGGATACCTGACTCTCTACATATCTTGGATTACCTTCAACAAACTCTTCCTTAATTTCAGTTTTTACAGCCCTAGCTAATAAAAAATACGAATTACATCCCATTTTTTAGAACTAATTACCAAAGAATATAGACGCTTTGGTTAACTTGAATTTGGGTGCAATGAACATAACCTATAGATATGTTTGACGTTAACGTTAAATGTAAGCTTAATATACGTCAGTGTTGCCATATACTCAATTATTTCACACTCTCACATATAAAATTATGGGCAAGATTTATATTATATGAAATGAAAATTTAAAATTGAAAAATGCATATATAATTAAACAAAAACGTGAAAGATATATATAATTAAAAGCAGTAAAATTATACCTATAAATATTATAAAATAAAATTATATCTTACATTTAAAATACTTATACCTATAAATATTTACATTTAAAATACTTATATAATAAAAACCATTGAAATTATGCTTATTGTAAAAATTAATAGTTTAGAAACTTTTTAAAAACTACAGAATAAAGTAAAGTTAAATGAAAAAAAAAATAGGTTAAACAAAAGAATGCACTAAATATTTAGCTATATTTAAAGTAAAAAATACTATTTTATGAATGCTTTTTAATATGAATTAAAAAATTGTGGCTTCTCATAACAAAACATATAAAAATTAATGGGAAAATCCCAGTAGTTGGCTGTATACCATCGTTTAAAGAACTTATACAGAAGTAAAACACTTCACTATAGTTCGATGCCAAGGTTATGTTCATTGCACCAGTGTTACCAATGGCTGGGCATGGAAAGATGCACCTCCCTGTCAAAAATTATGCGATTTTGTCCAAAATTATGCGCTGTGTTGTAAAACGTGTGAAGCAATCAACAAACATCAAACAAACCTTATTTTTATGTCCTTACTGTCATCTGTCACGTCCTGTCAGTTGTCATTGTAATAGTGATTGAAAATCATGATTGAAAATGGATTGAAAGCGTGTCACAGTCACAAAACAAATAAACAAAATGGTAAATGATGGTAAACAAAATAAACAAGAAACTGAAAAGAAAATAAGTAGGATTGAGGTTTAATTTTTATTTGTTGATTTAAGAGTATGTTAACTGTCATATAAAAGCTTGGCTAGGTTAGAGTGCCTTAAAATGCGAAATGCCCAAAAAAAGTGTGTGATACTGGTACACCAGTGTTACCAATGGCTGGGCATGGAAAGATGCACCTCCCTGTCAAAAATTATGCGATTTTGTCCAAAATTATGCGCTGTGTTGTAAAACGTGTGAAGCAATCAACAAACATCAAACAAACCTTATTTTTATGTCCTTACTGTCATCTGTCACGTCCTGTCAGTTGTCATTGTAATAGTGATTGAAAATCATGATTGAAAATGGATTGAAAGCGTGTCACAGTCACAAAACAAATAAACAAAATGGTAAATGATGGTAAACAAAATAAACAAGAAACTGAAAAGAAAATAAGTAGGATTGAGGTTTAATTTTTATTTGTTGATTTAAGAGTATGTTAACTGTCATATAAAAGCTTGGCTAGGTTAGAGTGCCTTAAAATGCGAAATGCCCAAAAAAAGTGTGTGATACTGGTACACCCTTGCCCTTGATGGTTATGTTATAACTTAAAAACAAGAATATGGCGCATCTAGACTGGATTAATTTTAATAGGTGAGTACATAATTATATATATTTTTATCCTATTTAACTACAATTCATTTGATTGTGGAACCTGTTCACTTTTTAATGCTTATATGGTACTAAGAATAAGAACTATTCCATCATCATAGGCATATGAAAATATGCTCTTAAAGTGGCAACTGGGAACTGCAAGGTTCTAGTAAAATATCTATGGAAACTGAATACAATAAAAATTATAATTATGACTCTTTCCTACATATTTGTAATACTTTTTTTATAATTATGTAGTTTAACTTTTTTTTATTTTATTTCAGAATACCTTATGTACTGTGTCCTGTGTCATGAGCAATTGATGAACCTGTCTAGTTCCTCCATGGTATTTTTCTATGTTTCCTAGAGACAACTTATTGTGGAAGGAGTTTACTTATGTGCTTTTGAGGATAACAATGATACTCCTGTTATTCATATCAGCAAAGAAAATGTACCTTTGCAATTGAAAACTGTTGCATATACCTCAGATCGGTAAAATGTGAATACAAAAAGAACATGTTCAACTAATTTGTCTTCCTCAGAAACTGAAGACATAAAAGTTTGCAAATTATTTGCCAAGTTATTTTCTTTACTTAAAATATTATCAGGAAAATAGGATATTTTGAAAAATATACATCATTTGTAATATTTTAGCTTTAATAATCAGTTATGAATGGTACTTACAAGTAAACAACAGATTAAATATCTTAAACTAATGTAAATTATTCTATTAAAACAAAAACATAGGTAAACTTAAAGTAGAAACATACTATATTAAAATACAAGCTACTGATTGTCTTTCCATGTATTATGGCCTAGCATTTTTTTGGATGGTATGAATTTTAAGCAACCGCCATTCTTTTCAACTCCTGCTTTGGTTGCCAAAATAGCCTTTGCTGTTGAAGAGTTTAATAAATTCCGTTTGTCACTTTTTATGTTAAACAAATCACTAAATATACGTTCTACACTAGCATTAGAGAATGGCAAAACAAAAAGTAGCTGTAGCGTTTTTTTTAAATTCGGAAATAAAAAAGCATTAGCATCATTTTTTAAATTAAATATTTGAGACCAATATTGCTCACAGTCATCTGAATTTAAATTTAATTTTTCAAAGTCTAATAAAGCGTGTCTTCTCCATTCATTATCTAACTCCTGAATATTAACATATTCTTTTAAAATAGGGAATTGATTAGTTACACATTGTAATGATTTTATTTCAAAGCTTTGTGCAATTTTGGGATCCAATATTGAAATTATTTTATAGATAGGGTCGTTAAAGGTGAATCGATTTTTAATATTACTAACTAACTCTATATAGAATTCTAAAATACATTTAAAAAAACTATCAAATTCTTTTTGGTTCAAATTTGGCTTTTTTTTTAATTCTTTCAAGCTTTCTGTTGCAGCAACTCCTATATAAATATCATGTAAACTAACAAAATTTGTAGGGTTTTCATGGTTAAGTCTAAATATGTCGTTGGTTCTTTTTATTACAGACATCTTTATAAAATTAGAACACAGCGTTCTCAACAGAGTTTCAGTTTGTGGCTGAACCTTACAAAGAAGTGGTTTTTCTGACTGAAAGAGTAAATTGAAATCTGTCATTAGTCCTAAAGAATATGACATAAACTCTAGATACACCGGTGTGAACAAATTTGACATGGTTTCCAACATTGTTTCTGTTGTAATTGACGGGTCTTCAAATACATACTCTGTCAAATATGCTCTAAGTGGCTCATATTGCTCAAGTACTCTATCGACACATTCTTTAATAGATAACCATCTTGTTATGGCTGGAGAGAGTATCTTGTGAATTTTCACTTGAAAAAAATTTTGGAACTCTATAAATTTGTGTCTCCTCAAAGCACTCCTATTAAAATGACTGCCTATGTTCCGTAGCAGATCTTCCACATGCCTAGGTAATTTTAAACAGGCTTTTGATGTAGCTAAATGTGCCATATGACATGAGCATCTAATGCATACTATGTGTGGAAATTCTTCTTTTAACTTGGAAAATACAGAGTTAAACTCTCCAACCATAACATTGGTGGTATCTGATGAAAACCCTACAAAATTAGTCAGTGGAATATTCTTTGAAGTTAAACAGTTCTTTAGAATACCATATAAATCACTAGCTGTTGATCCATGAGCCTCGACAAGATCAAAAAATTGTGTTTTGGTTGAATTATTTTCATAAATTATAGTAGTGAATGCACATTGCTTTTTTACTGAAATATCAGTAGTTTCATCCATAACCAAAGAAAAAAAACATCCTGGCTCCCTTAATTTAATATATAGTTCTTCAAGAAAATTATACCCCAAGTTATTGCAAATAATTGACTTAGCTTTGGTTCGTTTTAAGTGTAATTGTTTAGCAATTTTCGAGTCATAACATATATTTTGAATTAAAGGAGTTAGGGTGTCTACTAATAAAAATGGCAGGTTATTGCTTGCCAACAAGGCACATAACTTTAACTCTGCCGTTTTTACAGCTACATCATCAGCATTTGGTTTATACAATTCAGTGAGTTTAGTATTGCTCGCCACTTTTGTCCAATTTAATTTATGCCTTTCACTTATTGAATGTTTTAGTAATACACTTTTATGAGCTACAATATCACAATCACATACCTTGCAATAGGCGTACTCATTACCCTCAGATGATGGTTGTTTTATTGATTTTTCTAACCAATTCTTAAACTGTGGTACACTTTTCCAAGAGCTGTTAAAAGTCTTCTTTTTTTCACTCTTTGATGCTTTCTCTATTTTTATTTTCTTTTTTGCTGGTGTAGGATCATTCTAAAAATATAATCATAATTTAGATGGTGTAAATCAATAAAATATTAGTCAAAGTCAAATACAAATGTATTTCACTACTGTAGTAGTTTTAAATCTTTCTCATATTATACCTAATTTCTGTAATTATATCTGATATTTGTAGTTTATAGTTTAATTTAATTATATTATCTATATAATTTTAATAAATAAATACGATATGAAGTCTGTGTTTTTATGTAATTTTTATAAAATTATCAATTGCTTCAATACATTACCATAGTATCGCCATTGTCACTCATAATATGAGAATGTGTGGGAGCAGGATAAATAGGGGAGCCTTCAACTTGATGACTGCAACCTGGCTTTTCTACATCAAGTGGTACTGGGGAATCTTTCTGCTTATTTGTCTCTGTTTCCTGATGTTTACTCTAAAAAACAATTTGCTTTATTAAAACACAAAATTTAATTTTAAGAAGCTTAAAAGATCTATACAAAATCTACTGAACTTTTACCTCTCATTCACAGCAGGTATATGTTGGTAATTTTGATTTTTGAAGAAGCATAAAGATATTGTAAACTATATGGTACTTAAAAAAACCAATAAGTACCATTAATTATTGTATAGGAAATGATTTTTTGATGTGAACAAAAAATAATTATTTTAAACTATTGAACATGCATCCTAGAAGGTACAAATTTAGTTATGGTTAATGCTTATGTGATTTCTCTATATATATATATATATATATATATATATATATATATATATATATATATATATATATATATATATATATATATATATATATATATATATATATATATAAATGATTGTAACTTTTAACTATTTTTTATATTTACCTTAAAACTGAAAAGCCACTTATCCATTTTCTATATATTTTTTAGTTTCTTTGCACAAACACAACACACAAAGTAACAGTTGAAGAAGTACACTTGAATAATTAATTTTTTTTTTCAATTTGTGCCTTATATTTATATATGTAATTTAATGTGAAATCCCTGTAAATACAAATGTGAAGTACCTACCTACTCAAATATATGTGAAACCTTTCCTTCAATGTGTATTGATTGGGTATTGTCAGATAGGGGGATTTTTCTGGTGAGAAATATTTGCTTGGGGAATAACAGGGCACTTTATAGTTAGATTCTTACTACAAAGAATGAAAAATGATTTTAATGTAAATGTTATTTATATTATACAAATGACCTTTTCCTTTTCAGTACCTTTCAATAATTGCTCCCTCCAAATAATGGTGAAATTTTTAAAACAAATTTATTTTTTGGTTTTGAGATATTTAATATGTCTTGGCAGACCTCACCCGCCTACTCCTGTTACTATGGGAAATTGAGATTCATATACTTGTTATGCAGTTTTTTTCGGTTTCTTACAAATTATTACATATATAGAAATTATTACATTTTATGATCTGACAAAGTAAGGAATAGAGATTCCTATAATTTTGTTAGATACACTTCTAGATGTTAACCTATGGTATTATTCTATGGCCTCATGAATGTTGCTGCTGTCAATTCGTTCGAATTATAAAAAAAACAATTCAGAAGAATTTAAACATTGCTGAAAAATATTTGAAAGATTTAGGAATATGACAAAATAAAATATGAGGAAAGCTTTGTACCCTCATTTAGCTTGAGTTGTACAACAACCAGCATTACACTTATCAAATACCCCTATACCAGGCCCATTAGAAATGACCACCAATAAAAAAAAGAAATTGCAAATACTAAAAAAGATAGAAAACGCGATATTTTTGCACATTTTGTCTGTCCTGGTTGTGTATGGAGAACATTGTAGCATGTTGCTCTGAATGCACAGAGAACAATTTGGAGTAAAATTCAAAGTTGTATTTTGAGCAGAGAATTTTTCTGTTTATTGTTATAACCAAATTTGTGTAGGTTAATATTTGTATTTTAATAAAACATCTGTAGGAATTTTGGAAAACATTTGTTTACCAAGTGCTAATAAAAGTTAAACAAAGCAGAAAATTAAAGGTTTTAGATTAATTCCTATATTTTTTGAAAAATAAAACAACAAAAATAGAATAACATAAGGTCCTTAAGTAATAGACACGTAAACCGACAAAATACTTAAAAACATTATGTGAATGTTATCTGAAATTTGTAAGTCATTTAAATTTTGGTCCTGATGGACTCCACAGGTGACTTTTTCAGACCACCCGTCCACTCCCGGGTTAACCCTAAACCACTCTTAATGAAGGTGACTCAGGTGGCCGAAAATCAATTTTTACATGTTGTAAATTTATTTTCGATATAATGCCGCCATAGAATGGAAATTTTCTTCCATAAAGTAATTTTTATTTGCTAAAGTTAATGCTGTATAACTATAAAATGTCAGGTCAGTACAAACATCTTTTTTTAAAGGAAAAAAGAAGACGCGGACTCTTCTTATAAACGTTGTAAGCTGTGGCTTGGCCTTGGCTTTTTCTTTTGCTTAGCTGGATTATGCGAAATTGTGCGATTTTATGAAGGATGCGAAAATTATGCGCTGGGAATTAAATTATGCGCAAATCGCATAATTATGCGCCGATTGGCAACACTGATACGCATGCCCGATTCTGGTTGTGCTGTCAAAAACACTTGCTTATTCTTTAATTCTGGTTGTTTCGATAGTCCGTAGGCGTCTATGGTAAATACTCGACACAACAAGTGCATTTGACCATTTATATAATTTATTTATAGTTAAAAGGTTATAGTTATAGTTTATAGTTATAGTTAAATATATAAGTTTACAGTTATAGTTTATAGTTAAAAGTTTAATTTATATTTAAAATGTCTGGATATATTTGTGCGATTCGCGGATGTTCATCTGTGACAGGAAAAGGAATAAGTTCTTATTAGATTTCTTAAGAATACTAACAGGTAATTACTATTGCTTTGTAATTATTATTAGTTATTACATAATAGTATTGGTTTGACTTTCGAACAGTAAGCCGACGCCGACGTGTCTGTCCGAGCTATAAAAAATAAACTTTGGTCTGCCAAGGGATAGTTCAAAATGAAAACATTAAATTTGGTGTCAGTGCTATTCTTTTATTGAAAGACGCAAGTCTCCGAAGGCTCAGGTCAAAAAATTAACAGATGGTGGCCCGGCGTCAGTGCGCTCGAAGACAACAATACGAATATAGTATTTTTAGGAAATAAAAATATATAGAGGGTTTCATACACGAGAAAATTTTATATAAGAGCGTAGGCGCAAAATTTCGGGCAAATGTTTTTTAAATGTATTCATTTTTTTCGAATCCTGAAAAAACTAATAAGTATTTTTGAAAAATTTAAACGCAGAATGAAAGACCACATTATTACTGAGGGCTAAAAGTCCCCGAAAACTTCTATAATATTTATTTTAATAAGTTACAGGGGTGAAAAAAAAAGAGAAAATTTAGTGTGATTTTTTAATTTCAAATATCTCATTCAAAAAAACTTTTTGTTTATTCTAAGTGACTTTCGGCCCTCGGTAATAATGTAATCTTTCATTCTGTGTTTAAATTTTTCAAAATATTTGTTAGTTTTCTCAGGATTCCAAAAAATGTTAAAAAGCATTGGCCCGAAATTTTGCGCCTACGCTCTTAAACGAAACAAAGACATTACTAAAATGCTCAAACTAAAAATTGTTGGAAACATAATTAGACCGATAATTGGGAAAATCTTAAATTACAATAGAACAAGACTTCAAAATTGCAAAAACATGGTTGCAAATAAACAAACTTACATTAAATTATGAAAATTGGTTGCCTGTAAAGTCGGTTTTACGGCAAAGATTTTACGTGAACAACGTCTTTTCTCGGTAGAATATTTATTGATATGAATATTATTAAATTGCACAATAGGAACAAGGAATTGAATGAAAATAAGAATTGCACAAATTTTAAATATAGAAATATATTTTGTTTACTAAAACATTGTACATGTAAACATAAACTTAACTAATTTCTATTTGAGTGATTTTGTTGAGGATAGGACGATGATAGGAGAAATAGCATCGCACCAGCGGACCGATCATGTTTGAGTGGGAGAGAGACGCAAGGCATTCGCCGGTCCGGCGGGCCTCTCTCTCGTTCGGTGACTCATCGTAACAGACGTGAGCGGGCGTTACACTTTTTCATGAGTGACTCCGAGCCACAACCTAATTTAGACGTTTTCACGTCAAAAACTAAATAGGTACTCATCTACTTTTTGCTATATACAAAAGTTGTCTGCCTATTTTTAATTCGTTAAATATAAATAAAAAAGATCAAATATATGGATCGAAGTACATAAAAATATTTAGGAGTTTTAAATGGGAATTACAAATAAAAAATATTAAAACTTTATTTGTTGCATAGATATCTCAATATTTAGTGACATTTTTGTGACTTAGTCAGGAGAAAACTGTAAATTTATTAAGATTAGATATTGACAAAAGTTAAATATTTCATAACTTACAATATACTTAGAATATACTAATACTCTTATAGTTGTAAGTAATAAAGTGATATTTATAAATACAGAAAAAGTTCTTTGTTTAAAATTTGTCTGTTAAAAATTTGTAGTGCCAAAGTGTGGATAGAAGCTTGCAGACAAGAAGATTTGTTATTCAAAATGGATTCACTTTATAATAATTATAGGATTTGTGAACTGCATTTTAAAGATAGGTAATGTTATTGTAAAAGGAAATAAAAGAAAAACGTGGCGCATGACGCAGTACCTTCAATGATCTTTGTTATTTATATTTAACGAATAAAAAATGGCAGACAACTTATGTATATAGCAAAAAGTAGATGAGTACCTATTTAGTTTTTCATAATTTAATGTAAGTTTGTTTATTGCAACCATGTTTTTGCAATTTTGAGGTCTTGTTCTGTTGTAATTTTAAGATTTTTAGTAATTTCTTTGTTTCGCTTAAGAGCGTAGGCGCAAAATTTCGGGCCAATGCTTTTTAAATACAATCATTTTTTTCGAATCCTGAGAAAACTAACAAATATTTTGAAAAATTTAAACACAGAATGAAAGATTACATTATTACCGAGGGCCGAAAGTCCCTTAGAATAACAAAAAGTTTTTTTGAATGAGATGTTTGAAATTAAAAATCACACTAAATTTTCTCTTTTTTTTTCACCCCCTGTAACTTATTAAAATAAACATTATAGGTGTTTTCAAGGGACTTTCGGCCCTCAGTAATAATGTAGTCTTTCATTCTGCGTTAAATTTTCAAAATACTTATTAGTTTTTTCAGGATTCGAAAAAAATGAATGCATTTAAAAAACATTGGCCCGAAATTTTGCGCAAACGCTCTTAAGATTTATATTGTGTGATATGCCCACTGACTATTAATTTTCTGGTTGTTAGCTGTCATTGCGGCTTGGCCACGTAACTTCAAAGGACTGTCGCTTCCTGCTGTGTTCGGTTGTGTTCGGTTGTTCTCTGATATAGCCCCTACAATGACATCAACAATAGACAGCCAATGGAAAAAATAGAAATTATCCGAATGTTGGGAGCAAAATATCCGAAATTATCCGAATGTTAGGAACCAAAATATCCGAAATTATTCCGAATTCATAAAAATCGAAAAAGAAGACTAATTAAAAGGCATAATTGACAAGAAAAATGGCAAGAAAACAAGATTAGTTTGATAGATATATATAGTTTATTTAAATAAAAAACAACAAACCATACTATAAACACAGCAAGATTAACAAATATTAACTCAAACCTATATTAGAAATACTTATTGTTTACATACATAATCATAATAGGTTGTAGGAGTTTACGAAAGTCAAAACGAAAACGGATTTTAAAAATTAATTTTCGTAACAAAATTTATTTATTGAGAACGTACAAGTATGGTAACCAACTACAAAACAAAAAGCTCTTAATCTAATTAAACACTGGTATATATAGTCTTTCTATATGTCGTCACACATTGGATATCAGGGACGTAACTTAGGAACTAGCTAGGTACAGCTAAATCAAATACCAATGAATAAATAAAAAAAAGCTAAATAAAAAGTTGAAAGACTGAAAAACTAAGTAAAGAAGGGATAACAATTCCTAGTATCCTACATATTGTTCTGAAGCTATTTTCTTGTGGCATTTAAATTAATTTATATTTAAATGGGATATAAGCCACAATTAAAGGTTAAAATACGTTTATTGACGTTTCAATTTCCACTTCGGAAATCGTTCTCAAAATACAAGTATTTTGAGAACGACTATATAAAAAATTCTAATAATAAAACGTTTGCATTGACGTATTTATTCGCTTTTCTAAATAGATCATGCTCCAATAATATTTTAAATAGTTGCTATCTACCTTATTACTGGTTGCCTAATGGTAAGGTTGAATAAAGAACATAAAAATCCAATTGTTAACATCGATGGTTTGTTTAGAGTTTAGATGTCCTGCATAGATGGTGAAATATCAAAAAATGATAACCAACATGGATGTTTTAACATCATCCATCAGAAAAAAGCATCGATGAAAATTATAGTTGACTTGTTGACATGACATTTTAACCCTTTCTTTCTTTTCTTGATGTTGACATTGATTGGATATTAATAACTGGGTTGCCAATGTCCTGAAAATTATCCCGATTTCGGATAATTTCGTGACCATCGGATAATTTTCGGATTGAAACAATTTTTTGGATAGATTTCGGATATTCAAGGGTTTATCGACTTTTATTTTTAAACATAATTAAATTTTTATAAACTTAAATAGCTAAATTGCGAATGTACATAGAACTGCAAATTCTATTCTCATATAATCGAAGATGATGGAACATATGAATTATTTCAGCGCCCTCTGTTGATAAATAGTATAATTTTGGTTTACTATTTTACTCATATTTTACTGTACAAAAATCCACGGATCTTTGGAATTGACAAAAATCGAATTTCATTTCAATACGTTTCAATACAAGTCTAAAAGGTCGAAGTAATCAAGAATTCCGCTGTAGGCTAGCGAGCGAAAGAAATTTCCATTCCATGGTGGCATGCGGCATTACAAAACAAATTATTTACATGTAAAAATCGAGTTTTAGGTCACGAGTTGTTAGGATTAACACTCCGATACACAAAGGTGGACTATCAGAGGGGGGTTTATGCTCTAAAGGCTATTTCTTACATAAATAAATAATATACATATCTGGTTTTTTTCAGTAGATATCCTTTAAGGGACCCAGAAAAAAAGTACCTACTTATCTAAATATTTTACAAAAATATAGGCTTTTATTTTTTGAAATATAAATCATTTTGTCCAAATAGACGAACATCGTGTGGTCATGTAACCATATATCGGCTGTGAATTAAAGTCACTTTGACGCAGAATATAGCCAAAATGGAAGGCTAAGAATTTGGGGAATTATTGAGTCAATATAAGAACAGGAATTGTTATCCCTTCTTTACTTAGTTTTTTCAGTTTTTCAACGTTTTATTTAGTTTTTTTTTTATTTATTCATTGGTATTTGATTTAGCTGTACCTAGCTGGTTCTACAACGTTATGATTATGTATGTAAGAAATAAGTATTTTTATATGGATTTTAGGAGTTAATAAATTTTTAATTAATTTGGTTGTTTTTATGTATTATTTGTTGTTTTTTATTTAAATAAATATATTTCTATCAAACTAATCTGTTTTCTTTGCCATTTGTCATATTAATTGTCATTTGTCATCTACCAATGTGTCAATGTCAACTGTCAATGTCATTATGCCTTTAATTAGTCTTCTTTTTCGATTTTAATGAATTCGGATATTTGGTTCCTAACATTCGGATAATTTCAGGACCCTTAAGCTAGCGAGGACACATGAGCGGAATCCAATTAACCTACGTATTATTTTTCACCCATTTTCATAATTTATTACCATCCTAATAATTTTTCACCACCAAACCAACCTTAGGGGAGCGATTCTGCTGCTTAAGATTCAAGCTAGCAGAATTCAAAAAAGAAACTTTTTGTTGATGGCATATTTTTTCACCCATTTTTCACTAATTTATTACCACCCTAATAATTTTTCACCACCAGCCCTACCTTAAGGGGAGCGATTCTGCTGGCTTAAGATTCAAGCTAGCAGATTCAAAAAAGAAACTTTATTGTTGATGGCATATTTTTTCACCCATTTTTCACTAATTTATTACCACCCTAATAATTTTTCACCACCAAACCAACCTACGGGGGAGCGATTCTGCTGGCTTAAGGTTCAAGCTAGCAGAATTAAAAAAAAAAATTTTTTTTGTAGTGATGGCATATTTTTTCACCAATTTTTCACTAATTTATTACCACCCTAATAATTTTTCACCACCAAACCCCTCTTAATGAGAGCGATTCTGCTGCTTAAAGTTTAAGCTAGCATAATTAAAAAAAACTTTTTGTTGATGACATATTTTTTTTCACCCATTTTTACTAATTTATTACCACCCCAATAATTTTTCACCACCAAACTACCCTTAATGGGAGCGGTTCCTCTGGCTTAAGGTTCAAGATAGCAGAATTAAAAAAAATTTTTTGTTGCTGGCATATTTTTTCACCCATTTTTCACTAATTTATTACCACCCTATTATTGTATCACCATCAACCACCCTTAAGGGGAGCTATTCTGCTGACTTGCGGTTCAAGCTATACCACAGGTGTTTTGCTAAGTTTTTACGAATTTATTACCACCCTAGTAATTTTTCACCCCTTAACTACCCCTTGTGAAAAGTCATTAATTGTGTTAGATTAAAATTTAAGGAGAATTTTTTTTTTCAAATTACTGGTCCACTACTTATAACTGAAATAAAAAAATGTTTTGTTAAGTTTTTTACTAAACTTTGACCATCCTGATAATTTTGCTCCCATAAACCTATTCGAAAACTTTCCTACCTAGCTGAATATTTGAACCAGCAAATTAGAAAAAAAACGTATTTTTGCTATACCACAGATTCTGCTAAGTTTTTACGAATTTATTACCACCCTAGTAATTTTTCACACCTATACTACCCATTGTGATAAGTCAATAATCTGTTAGGTTAAAATTTAACGTGAAAAAAAATCTTTTTTTAAAATTCACTATCCTCTACTTATAACTGACATTAAAAAGTATTTTTACCCTGATAGGTTTCCATCTCTAAACCAATCTTATTTGGAAACATTCCAGCTAGCTTAATAATCGAGCCAGCGTAATAAAAAAAAAATATTTATGATATACCCATCGAGCAAAAAGACAAAACAGTAGCTATAAAATAGTTTTCAGAATGTGTCTAGACGAGAAAATTTTAATTAAATATTAACGATAACAGTCTAAAATGTGAAACAATTGTTAAAAAACTTCAATATAAATAAGATTTCATGTGACAGTTGTACAAATAATAACATAACCCAAACTAAATTTGATTTCCTAAACAAGGAAAGACTCTCTTTCCTTGTTTAATTTGGCTTCTCAAGATGGCACTTCTGTCTAACAATATTTTTGCCCCCACTACCTTTACATTCCCTCTTTTGTCTTTTTGCTCGATGGATATACCACAGTGTTTTGCTAAGTTTTTTACGAATTTTATTACCAACTTAGTAATTTTTTATCCCTCGACTAACCGTTTAGTGAAGGTCAATAGGTTCTGCTACGTTTAAATTAAAGGTGAAAAAGTTTTGTTTTATAATTTTACTAAATACTATATATAAATAAATAAGAAACTCTCTGGTTAGTTTTACTAATGTTAACCAACATTACCAATTCCACCATCTACACATTTACGCTGGTTGAATGCAAAGCAAATCTTTTCGGAAATATGAGATACTACAGTATTATGCTAGATTGGTACTATACATTACCATCCTAGTAATTTTTCACCCTTCAACTACCCTCTATGAGGAGTCAATAATTCTACTATGTTAAAATTTAAGGTGATAAAAAATCTAATTTTATAATTTTTACTGTATTACCCTACTTGCAAGTGAAAATATAAATTGCTTGCTAGGTTTTTTACTTGATTTGATCCACTCTTTATAATTTTTGACCCCCAAAGCCTCAGTTAATGGGAAACATTCAACAAGATACACATTGACGCTAGGTGAATAAAAACTCTTTTTGAAATCACAAGAGTGCTATGCATAGAATTTTACTATATTTTTCCAGCCTAGTCATGTTTTTTCTCAACTACCCTAATTGGAAAACATTTTTAAAATGTTATCTATACTAACTAATTATTTTTTTTAACGTTTAATCATTAAAAATATGAAAACACTTTATTCCAAAAACTATAAATTTTTACCTGTTTTGAAAAATTGACTCTGATTTCGAGTCGTATTACATTGGCTAAGCGAAATCGAATCGTTAGTCCCTTTTATGTATATAAAATAACTGAAATCAAGTTGAGTTTTATAAAATCTATGGGAATTTTATATTTCACAGATTAAATTACCAGGTAAGAAACTCTGAGATAGCGCG
>NW_027313615.1:0-20675 GCF_040954645.1 Diabrotica undecimpunctata | reverse complement strand
ACGCGCTATCTCAGAGTACTTGTAATTATCAAATTTCTTTGATAAAGTTCTATTGAAATATATGGCAAATGATTGCAAAGTCAAGTATTTAAAGTTAAAAATTATTGAAAATTAAGGACAATTTAAGACACACAGAAAACACTTAAAAGGGGGACGAAACAAACATTAAATTTAAAAAAGGGGGAAGGACTTGAATGCACTACATCTCTTACTTGGAGACGATGAGTTTTTATGTTATCTATTCTATGTTATCTATATATCCAAATATTTTGCGGATATTTTACGCTCGAATATTCCCAAAAATCTTTCATTCTTCTGCGTTAGTCCATGTTTTTGCCCCATATGTGAGGAACGGCCTCAACAGTATTTTGTATACTTATAATTTTTAAAAAAATTTATAAATTTTTGTTCGCCTTTGGGTATTTTTGAGTGGAATTGTTTTTGCAGACCATGGTATTCCCTATTTGTAAGGTTTATGTCCCTTGAGTTATCAGAAAGAATAATTCGCTGGAGAGAAAACAAGTAGATCCCATACAGTAGATAAGAAATAAGACTTACTCTTCCTTTATATATTTTTAGATGTATTGTGGAATAAAAGCAAAAAAAAATGTTGGATGATTTTTGGGAGGAATATTGGATCATGTACATTTCTCGTAAAACGTAATACAATAATCGAATAAACATATCAACTAAAAATTAAATATTGAATGGTGTTACGAAATATTTAGTCATCAAGGCATAGAATTCCTCAGATTAACAATCATCGTATATCGATATATTGTCAGCTCTGTGTCATATTCCTAAATATCTTCGATTTATGTACCTAAGCACCTATAGAAGAATATCTTTGCATCTCAAAAAAAGTCGGTTACTCAATATAATGACTTCGGTTATATAAAAAACTGATCGCATTCAGTAGTCCACACAAAGCATCACGATCATCAGCCAATTATCGACCTATTCTCTTTTTTTCATCAACAATGAAAACTCATTTCGTCTACCAGGAGCGGAGGCACGTAATGGACAGGGCAGGACGATGAGTATAGAGATGGTCATATCCATAGAAACGTTATTCGAATCCCATAACTTACAACAAAACGAATATGTTGCACCTAAATCAGTACGTTAGTTACAGTTTTCTAGCTTAAATTTTCTTACTCGCTTCTGGTAGGGATTACAAAATAAGCATTCGGATGTGATCCCCAATCCCTGATCTCTGATCGTACTACCAACCAATATAGACGCTCACAGAAGTTTAACGTCTATAGAAACGAAGTTCTCCAGTCGATAGAGGTGCTGCTAATTAAACTGTTGGTACAATTACATTGTTGTCCAACCGCTGCGAAAATTATGTTTGGTTGTGTGGTAAAACACACGTTTAATATTCTTATGGATCTGCTATCGAACACAGATTCATTTTTGTTTTAATATTTGTTATACTACTTTAACATCAACTAAGTATACAGAAAAAATAAAGATAAAACATTCATAGATAAACATAAGGTGGAGCAAAAGCAATCACCCGATGTTCTTTTGCTATAATTTTTTTTTTAATGAAAAACTTTCGTTCTGCTTGTGAAATGTATTCATTTAAGCCATTAGAATTTATTCCAGCGAGACGACAAAATGATATCAGCCAAGTGGTCGCTGCCAGATTTGATGACCATAGGGGCCCACTTTATGACATTTTTCATCACTCTTGCCAGAACCTAGGGCGGCTGGTTCTCGTATTCTTGGCGAATAAGGGCTTCAAGAGTCTGAGGCTTGTTGACGTAAACCCGCGACTTCAAAACACCCCATAAAAAGAAGTATAGAACGGTTAAATCGGGTGGTCTGGTTGGCCAGTGAACCGTCACGTTGGAACCACATATTCTCCAGTCCCAGTTCATCCAATTTAGAAAAAAAATGTGGTAGCGCTGTCCACAATCGTCGTTTGGCCTAGGACGTTCTCAAAGAAAAATGACCCGATGACTTATACAGCGTAAACAGCACAGCACGCAGTAACTTTGAGTGGGTGTAATGACTTTTCATAGGTGATTTTTTGTTTATTCACGTATCCGCTAAGATGAGAAGTGAACTTTGTCGCTCATGATAATTTTCGATTAAAAAACGCCCTCCTACAACTACACTTACTGTACTTTCTAAAGGGCATATTCAAATCTTTTACCAAAATTCTGCCTAGAAACCGCCGGCTAATGGCCAACTGCGTGGCACGCCGGTCGTCTTGTCGATGTCCCGAGCTTCGATATCTGCGACGAAATTCTCGCTGCGTCAATACAACCGACGATTATTCCGGGTTCTTGAGAAGTAAACCTCATGGCTTGTCGATTTGTTGTTTACTTCACAAATGTCAAAACCGAATTGACATTTGGCGCCATTTACAAACATTATAGTGTTTTCCAATAGGGTGATTACTTTTGCCCCACCTAGTATTATTGATTTTTTTTTGTAGATATCGATATCCACAGTTATTTTAACTAATTTTGAGAGATCAGATAGTATCGCTCCATACATTTATGCTTATGACAGTGTGCTTATGATAGTTGATATTTGTTAATTAATTAATCACGCTTTAAATTCACTAAACACAAAACTTTTATTGGAATTGTCCAGGTACATAATTTGAATCTTCTTTTTTCATAGTTATTATGTACACTATTTATTAGACTGTTTTAACGGTTTTCCATCAGTAGTTTAAGAAAGTGTAAGATTTATATTACTTTAATTAATTGGAAAATGCCACATCAATTTTCAATGGCAAAATATGTGAATATTATTATGTCCGAAGTTTGTGACAGAAATGGTAGTGCTTGTTACTAGAGAATATCAAACACGATTTCCAAAACGTAGGGTTACGAATGATCAAACGTTTGTATCAGTGTTTAATTATTTCAAATAAAATAGAATATTTCCCAAAATGAAACTCTGAACGACTAATAAATCGTTCAAGAAGAAAACATTTTTGGTGCAGTCGAAGCAAGTCCAGAAATAAATATCACATCCAATAAGTACAACGATTGTATCTAGTAGATGAAATAGTACGGTTACGATTCGCTAGGCGGATAGCGAATATTAATCCCGCATAACGAATATATCGTTAAATATGAGTACCGATTCCTAAATATCGATTATTCCCATCTCTAGACTCGACTAACGAAAGCCAACCTTGACCACTGCACGATTTAACCGAGTTAAATGCTCACTAAAATTGCAGAAGTGAGCGCGTGCCGAATGGCTCACGTTTGGGAATGCTCATTTATCTGTGTCTCATAAACAGCCTGTTTTGGGGCGTTTACTAAAAAAAATATTGGATAATTTCATTTAGAAGAAGACGGTATACTTCATTCCCACATATTTTCTACAGTCTCACAAAATTGCAAATTTAGATGAATATGTTTCATTCTCAGAAGAAATAATAAAGGCAGAATTATGGAGCATAATAACAATTCACAAACCCAGATATAAAATGTACGAGATAGATCAGATTATGGATGATGCGGGTCACTCTACATAAAGAGTACCTCCCTAACACCTTAAGACCAGCCCTCCACTTGCGATTTGTAGTCGAGCGATTGTTTAGTCGCACAGATTGAACACATTGTTTCAAATATAAGTCAATCCATTTGCCAGTAAATAATCACAGCGATTAAAGACTTGTTTACACGAGTAGAGTTGTGAGGAGAGTAGAGTAGCGAGTAGAGTAGACTCTACTCGCTACTCTACCAACCTGTGAACTTGATATCGTTCACACGAGGAGAGTTACAAGTATAGTACTTATGCTAGTATACTGTTGAGTAGGTGATTGTTTAGTACAAAATAAATTCAAGAAAAAGAAAATTGATTCAAAATTATTTAGCTACGGTTGCAAATGCATTTGTAACTGAGGTCGCTTTGTAACAAAGAAAAGAGTGGATGAGAGAGTGGCTTAAAAGAAGGAATACACACGGGGCCTCAACTGTTTTATCTTGATGAGAATACATTTTTTATTTCTTATTGTATTTTTTATTAGCAAGTAATAAAAACCTGTAACTTGCCCGTGAGCCTTCAGTTTTCTTGTTTCTTTTTGCACCTTTCATGATTGCTTCCATAGGAGTGAACCATTTCACGTTCGGAACGTATACATCGGCTGAACCTGAACCCCATTTTTTTGATTTTTGTATTTTTAAACACTCTTGATTATAAGTGCACGTTATATTCTTAATTTTTAGCTTGAGCTCGTTTACTCCAAAGCCCCCTTTTGCCATTCTTTTGACGATTTCATCCTCCGCAGCTTGGCTCATACTTTTATTTCTGTAGTGTACACTACCTAAATTCCATAAACACTGGTATTCGCCATACATCTCTACAAGTTTTAAAGTGAAAGTGAAATGAAGTTCATCTTCGGTGAACTTCATTTTCACTATTTACATAAAACACAACTCCAGACGGAATGACAGCGTTCCTATGCACTCTCCTACCTACTCTTCTCTACCAGAATTGACCGCGTTCCATGGGTAGAGTGCGCAGACGAGTGGATATTTTGGCGGTGGTGGTGGTAGTAGAGTAGAGTTACTTTGCCACATGTTGCTAGTCACTCTACTCTACCACGTACTATGCACTCTACTTGCTACTCTACTGCGCTGAGCGTTTTTACGGGTAGAGTTACTCTACTCTACCAGGTACTTGCATCATTACTCTACCCATGTAAACGGGTCTTAAAGACCTGTAACCTGTAGTAACCTGTTTTATTTTTACCGCGACGCGATAGTTATCTACCACAATGAATCATACGAACAAGCATAGACATGCATTCACTAACGATTGTTTAGTCGCGATTATGAAGCCAGCTCAGCCTGGTGTGTCTCCAACAATATTTAATTTTTTTAAACTGTCAGACAACTAGGAATATGCTGGAAATGTTAAGGAAATTTTTGATTCAGAGCAGGTGATTCATCAAAACTACTTTTTTACATGCGGTATTACTGAATAAAAATAAATATATAAAATAAATAAATATAAAAAATAAATATTGAATAATTTTCCTCTTGAACCTCAATGAGGAAAGAAAGGTTAAGAAGAGAGGAAACATGGAAATGCTATAAGAAAAAAAAATTGAGAAACACAGGACATGCTTACGTGGAGACATGCTTACGTGGATCGTAATATGAAGCAACAGGAGCCAAAAAAGTTACGTGAATATAATCGCCAGTGTAGGTTTCATTGCAACGAAAAGATTCCTTATAAACTGAGGGAATTAATATTTAATGAATATTGGAAGCTAGGTAATTGGGAGCTTCAGACGTCGTTTTTAAATGGTGTCTCAGAATTGCAGCCTGTCATAAGAAAGAAAGCGACAGCAGTCAGTCATAAAGACATGTCATGTAACTATAACCTGGGTGGTCATAGAGTGTGCAAGGTTTTTTTTTAAACTCTTAACATTTCAAACAAAAGGATAAGGAACGTTAATAAAAAAAGATAAATCTATCTAGCGCATCATAATGTGACAAACGAGGAAAGAAGGAACCGGCAAACAAAATTCCAACAAGCAAAATGGAGATGATTATGGAGCATATAAGAAACTTTCCCACTTACTGAAGCCATTACAGTCGGGCTAAATCTCCAAACGAAAGATACCTAAACCCAGGCTTGAATGTGCCAATGATGTATAAACTGTACGAAAAATTCTGTAGAGAAGAAAACAATGTGGAATCTGAAAAAGAAAGCTTTACAGATTTATATTCAAAACAAAATTCAATCTAAGCTTTCACAGACCTCACACCGACACCTGTGTCACTTGTGACAAGCTACAAATGAAAATCAGCCACGGCACGCCTGGTGAGAAGCAAGCAGCTGAATTTGAAAAATAACTTCATTTAAGCAAGGCAGAGGTAGCTAAAGAAGCTAAAAGAAAATGAAAATTATTAAAAAATTACAGTCAAGTTGCGATATGCTTTGGAAATGTAATTTGAATATTCACAACCTAAAAAGCATCCGGAAAATATTTTTCAAAATTTAAACCCAACGTTAATAAAGATCATCAGTCGAATGTTATTTATAAAATAAATTGTAAAGGCTGCATTTTAACATATATTGGACAAACACACCAATATCTGTATAGAAGCGTTGTTGCACATAAACATAATGTACAAATCAACAGATTAAATTCAACAACCTTAGCCAAACATTCTCTAGAAAATAAATCTTTATTTTGATTTTGAAAATAATTTTAGATTTTGAAAAAAGAACAAAACTACAAGAAAAGATGCATATTGGAGATGATTCACATAAAAAAGATCAAACTATATCAATAATAAGGAGTTTTTTTTTTCACTTTTTCATTCCATCTTAAATTTGTCAGTGAGTGCAAACATAAAATAAAATTGTGTAACGTAATGTTTATAAAATAAAATGTTTATTGAAAATGGCAAATAGCCGAAACTTTTAAGCTATAATTAAGTGTTTTTATAAAAGTTTCTATTTATATTATAATATATCTAATGTTTCAAAATTCAAGACAAATGTGATAATTGTCAAAATTGATCGCTCTTGAAAAAATTCTAAATACTTATTCTAAATTCTAAGTCCTTTTCCGTCATATTGATAGCACATTATGTAAGCAAATCCTCAACAGGTCAAAAAACCATAGGCATCACCCCATACTTGTTTTGAAAGAAATAAAAAAAATTAATATTTGAAGATGCCGTCAACAATTCATTATCTTTTAAAAAATCTTCTGTAAAATAAGTGTCCACTAATCTCACTATACCTTTTTTGTGCGTAAAAAACGTCGGTATATATGCCACACGATTATTGTTAATTATACACGGGTGATTAACGAGAGAATTCAATGTTTCACGAAATAAATTAATGTAAACATTAATTTAAAGGTGATTATTGTTTTCTATACAAGTTATCGCCTGACACAAAAAGAACGATTCTTTGAACGATTACCTGGAATTACTGATAAGGCTTCACTAATGATAGTTTAAGTAGTTTTTATGCCACATTACAGCTTATGCCAATAATATAAATTAGAAATTGTTTGCATGTTCCATTTAGTTTGTAGATGTACATTGTTCATGTCTTACCTACCTACGTTTTTGGTGTCGATATTTTGTTATTTGCATTTAAAAATAACGTCGACAACAGGTTTTATCCCGGTTAAGTGTAGTTTTAAAGGTGCCTTCAGTCTAAGAGAGAAAAATATAATATTAAATTTACACGATGCACTTGTACATCAACGTCCTTTAAGTAATGTTCGTGAAATCGTTAACATGTGTTCAAATATGACAGGGGTTGGAGAAGCAACAATTTATACATTTCTTATAGAAAGAAAAGGAGGAACTGTTTCATCTCCCAAGAAGAGTGGAGGGAGTAAACCCTTGGAAATTGAAGAAATACATAAAAACATGATAAGACGCAGCGTCCACTCATTTTTTTATAATAAAGAGTTTCCAACATTGGACAAAATCCAAACATTAATTATAGAAAACGAAGAGTTACCAATCATAAGCAACAAGAAATTATGGGCACTATTGAGAGAGATGGGATTTCGTTGGCAAAAGAATAGAAGAAAATCCGTTTTAATTGAAAAAGATTACATTGTATGTTGGAGACGAGATTATCTAAGAACTATTAAAAAGTACCGAGAAGAAGGGAAAATAATTTTTTATTTGGACGAGACTTGGCTAAATGAGTAAATAATATATAGTATTGTACTTGAGTAAAATACTCAAGTACAAGGAGAATTCGACAAAAAAGGAATTATTACCTATTGTAAGGCAACATAAAGCAGCTTATAAAAAATATATAATTGATGAAATGGCATTAAACCGTGATGTAATTATTTTACGTTTACCCCCATATCACTGTGATCTGAATCCGATAGAAAATATATGGTCTCAAGTAAAGGGTGAAGTCGGACGCAACAACAAAACTTTTAAATTAGAAGACTTACAACAATTATTAGAACATTCCTTATCAAAAGTAATTCCAGAAAATTGGAAAAATGCTGTTAGTCATGCTCACAAGGAAGAAAATAAAATGTGGAATTTGGATAATATGACTGATGCAATGCTGGAACCGGTAATAATTAACATTGGAGTTGAAGATTCCTTAGATTCTGAAGAAAGCAGTGAATCTGAAATGGAATTTGATTAAAATAATATCCATCTTTTAACAAATCGGCCCCTGTTACGGCCACAAATTATTTTATATATAACCAATAAAATAAACATCTTACATTTCTTGCAAATTCATTAGTACCTGTTAAGCTCCATCACTCCGACACTGGCAACTTTATTTAGGGATTAGTAACCCTCAAAACTATTGTATTCTATTCTGCTTCAACCTTTATACCTGGTGGTCATACTCAATTTAAAATTGTTTTCCTATATACTTCTGTAAACTTGTTGACAAATATCTATTTTTCATTGAGTCACCCGTATCAACAGTTTAGGGATTTGCATACATAATGTGCTATAAATATGATGGAAAAGGACTATAGACCAGATTAGGCCTAAATTCTTTTTCTTACTGTTATCATTACTTGGTAAGCTTCTGAAGTAAAATTAATTTCATAATGTTACCACGTCAAATTCTGGGTTAATAGCGGTGATGCATTTTAATGTTTCGATAAAGTAACCATCTGTTAAATCTTAAAATGCAGCTCTCGTATTACCTACTCGATCTTTTTGATCTATTAATCGAACTGAAAACATAATACAATTTCGAAATAGATGAAAAATGTACAGTTTTACTCCTCCGCCCATGCCACACAACGTCCGAAAGGTTGGTGCAATCGGAACGAATTGCTGAAGAAATTCCAACTCGATCATGACGATCTAATTTACAAAAGCACCAGCTATTTGTAAATGATACTGTTCATAGCGCTTTATCGATACGGTGATTTTTTACTTCAGGGTATATACTATTATATCTGACACAAAATACTCTCAGTAATTCAGAAATTATTAAAATTATTGCAATGATTACAACTACAAAATACAAGAAGTATTACAAGACAAGTAGTACCTAATAGTATATATACGAGTATTTCATAAAAAATTAGTAAATTAGTAAAATTATTTAATGTAAAAATCTTTAATGGGTATTGGTGACTACGTCGTCATGACAACCGAATTTATTTCGGTGTTTTGTCTATTTGAGTACATAGGCCACAGACATAGTTGCATTTATGTCTTTTTTAAGCATTATTACTAAGGTATCAAATAACATTCATGATCCACAATGCGCACAAAAATAATAAGGTGTCATTCACTTTTTGGCAGCTTATGATTGTTGGTTCATGGACATCTTACACCATTGTAGCATTTTTAAAATTCCGTTTTGTAATTGCATTTTTAATTCACGTATTTCAAATTCCATTATGTATAAGGTTTTAACACGTTCCCTGCCGCGCTGGTTTTAGACTTACTTCAACATAAAAACAAACGTCAAATATAACGTCGAATATATCTCCTTCTCATTGCGCCGTCTCCTTTCGAAGGTTGGCGATCCAAATGGCAATTGTAGTTTTGGAAACTGCTGCGCGAAAGATCTCTGCGGATGAGCGGTCGAACCATCTCCTCAGGTCTTTCAGCCACGAGTTCTGGCGTCTTCCTACAGATCTTTTGCCCTGTACTTTTCATTCCAGTATAACTTGAAGTAATTCATATCTTTCGCCTCTCAACACATGACCCAAGTATTGCATTTTCCTCTCTTTGATTATTCTTAGTAATTCTTTTTGTTTACACATGCTACGAAGTACCTCAACATTAGTAACTCTTTGTACCCATGGAATCTTCAACATTCGTCTCTATATATATACATCTCAAAGGCATCTATTCTTGTTTCTATTTCAGAGTCCATTGTCCAACTTTCACAGCCATACAGAAAGACAGAAAAAACGTAACATCTGATCATTCGGATTCTAAGCTGTAGACTAAGGTCTGATCTTGTAAAAAATGTTTTCATGCTCATGAATGTTTTCCTTGCTTGTTCAATTCTTGATAGGATTTCTTTTTTTGGATTACACTGACTATTGATATTTGTTCCCAAATATTTTATGGAATTTACCTGTTCTATTATTTGACCTTTGGCATACACCTGTACGTTTATTGGTGTCTTTGAAAATATTAAAGTTTTAGTTTTGGAAACGTTTAGATGTAAACCGAACATTTCGCTGTGGTGAACTACCGCATTTATTATATTTTGTAGTTCTTGTGCGTTGCTTGTTATTAAGACGGTATCATCAGCATATCTGATGTTGTCTATGCTGATTCCGTTAATCTTAATTCCGCCTTGGACCTCATCTAATGCTTCTCTGAATATAGACTCCGAATACAAATTAAAGAGTAGCGGTGATAAGACGCAACCCTGCCTCACTCCTCGTCGGATTTGTATGTCTTCGGATGTTGTGTGCTCTATTTCAATTGTTGCTGTTTGGTGCCAGTATAGTTCTGAGATAATTCGCAAGTCTTGTTCGTCAACTCCAGTTGTTCTCAGAATTTCGATCATCTTTTGATGGTTAACGCAGTCAAATGCTTTTCGATAGTCAATAAAACATGCATATACATCTACATTCATGTCTCTGCATCGTTGCGTTAACACATTTAAAGCAAAAAGAGCCTCTCGTGTTCCCAATCCGTTTCGAAATCCGAATTGAGTATCATTCATCTGGAACTCGCACTTCTTGTAAATTCGTGTATGGATAATTCTGAGAAAAGTTTTAAGGACATGAGACATCAAGCTTAATATTCGATAATCATCGCATTGTGAGGAATTCGATTTTTTTGGTAATGCTACGAATATTGATTTTAGCCAGTCTGTTGGTATTTTACCTGTCATATATCTTATTGAATAGTGCTGTTATTAAATCTAGGCTTTTACTTTCGTTATCTGCAATTAGTTTAAGTATTTCGACATTGATATTGTCTGGAACGGTGGCTTTTCCATCTTTCTGAGATTTTACTGCATGAATCACTTCTTCTTTGGTTATTTCTGGACCTTTTTCATTTATTCGATTATCTGTGGATGGTGGAGAACAAGGTCTATCGTCGTCAAAAAGAGTTTGTATGTATTCTTTCCATCTCTCTAGTTTGTCTTCTGTACCCATAATTATTTCGTTATTATCATTTTTTAATATTGTTGCTTGTCTCTTTTTGTGTCTACCTGTCATTTCTTTTACTTTTTTATGAATATTAAAGGTGTCGTATTTTTCCTGAAGTTGTTCGATTTCTAGGCATTCTGTTGACATCCAGTTTTCTTTCGCCTCCCTGCACTTTTTTCTAATGATTTTGTTGATTCGCTTGTATTCTATTGGGCTTGTTTTATGTTTTCGTCTTACGTCCATGAGGTCCATGATCTCTTGCGTTATCCATTCTTGGTTTTTGTTGTGTTTTATGCGTCTTCTTCTTGTATCTTTGTTATTTTTGTTTTTAGAGCAGTCCATGTTACTTCAATGTCTGTCTGTAACAAGTTTTCGATCGTTTTTATTTCTTCCTCAAGCTTGATACTTATTTCTTTTTTCTGTTCAGGGTTCTTCAGTTGTGAGATGTCTATTTTTCTTGTCACTGTTTTCTTTTTGACTTTGAGAAATCTTTTTAATCTGGATTGTGATCGCTATGTATATTAGCTCCAGGGTATGTTTTCGTGGATTGTATGTACTTCTTAAAGGTGTTATTGAGCAAAATGAAGTCAATTTGATTTCTAACAATTATGTCTTTTCTGTCTACAGGTGATTTCCATGTGTATAGCCTTCTAGGATGTTGTTTGAAGAAGGTATTGGCTATTAGCAGATTGTTTTCTACGCAGAATTGTACAAGTCTATCTCCTCTATTATTTCTGGTACCTAGACCGTATGCTCCTATGTGGTCTCCTTCAGCACCATGACCAATTTTAGCGTTAAAGTCACCCATGATCATCGTTATCTCACCTCTTTTTGTCAGTCTCATTATTTCTACTCTACTATTTATGTTGCTATAATTTTTTTCGATTTCTTCGTCTGACTTGTCACATGTTGGAGCATAGAGCTGAATAATATTTAGTTTTCTGTGAGTTGTTTGTAATTTCAAGATTGCTACTCTATCATTTAGAGGGATGAAGTCTATGACTGATTGAGCAATTTTGTTCGACACTAATATAGCAGTTCCATATTGATGTTCTGGGTCGGTTCCACCTGAATAGTATATGTATCCATGTTTTGTTTTTGTATTCCTGATCCAGGCCATCTTACTTCACTTATCCCCAAGATGTGTATTTTCAGTCTTACCATCTCGGCTTCAGTGTTTGCCAGTTTCTCGGACATAAATAAGCTGCGTACGTTCCAGGTGGCAATGCGTACTATTCGGTCGTATATTTGTATTCTCTGTGCACTTTCTTGGGTAGTTGACGGGGGAATTCTTCGCACCCTCTCCCCATTTAAGGGGTGCCCCGGACTGAGAGCCACTGAGGGTCTACCGTTATATCACATAAAAACTTTTATCAACTATCAACTTCGAGTTTTTTATCGAAGTTAATTAATTTGCTTCAGTTAAAAAACATTTCTTGGCTTATTTCAGATGCCCCTGAAGATGCTCTAGGAAGCGAAAGTACTTGGGCAAGATTTAATTAATAAACTGTGCTCGATATTTGCCTTTCATTTGATCAAAGTTCATTTATTCGAGCATTCAACCTTAAGTATATCAAATTGTTGTTTTGTTCCTTGTTATGTGAGTTCCGCTTCCTAATTTTCTTATTAGTGTCCATGCTTGCCTACTTGATGTTTGAAAATTAGGACTTTCTACAGTTTCCGTCCATTTTTGTTTACTCGATGCATCTAGGCTATGGAGTAGTTCATCGGCTAATTTTTGATCGCCGCTTTCAAGGAAATTTTGGTACAGTTCTTCGCTGTTACAGGACTAACCAGGAATGTATTCTTTTCGATAGCTTCTTGATATATGCTTTTCGGCAGTGCTTATTACGGCTCCAACGAATCTTCGTAATTTGTGGTGGTAGGGGGTATCCAGCCTAGAGTCTTGTACAACTCCCCAAAAAACCTACCCCACATAGCGTTCTTTAGATTCCACCGTGGGAGAAGGATGGATGTGATTATAGGAATTTGTATTCCTGCCTCTGTGATCACCGGGCGGTGTTGGCTGTGTGGGAAGTCGTCCATTACTTTTCGAGAGACTGCTAGAGGTTGTCCGTTTTTATTAGTAGAGACAAAACATAGATCAGGATCGTACTCCTTATCAGGAAAGTCAGACGGTACCCATTAGTTAGATAGACCTGGAAGTCTTCATTTATCTTATTCCAATCCAAAACTTCCCCTTGGGTTAATTTTTATATTACTCACCATAATAATACTCTTCTGGGCTTCCTGTCTTCCCTACCAGGCCATAATACGTTACAATTTTACCTTCTAAAGTTATCATTTTATTTGTGGTAATTGCACGTTTAAATGAACATTTCAAATACTGTTTTTGTCCTATTAAGTTTTAAGCCTTCCTTTCCTCAAGAGCTTGTCTCCACTGTTCTTGTTTTTGTTCTAAATCATAAAACAAGTCTCACAAAGAAACGTTTTATTATTTTAGATCTAACTGCTGATAGCAATGCTACTTAAAATATACAAGTCACTCTGAGATAGGCGTGGTATGTGTAGAAAAGCCCGCATCCGTATCGGTCTTAAATTGGATATCAATTTAAAATTTATTGCCAACTAATTGTTAGTTATAGAAAAAAATTAATGTGTGTACCACATAATAAAACACCTTTTTGACACCTGTGTGATTAAAATGTTCTCCTGCGGCTCGTTTCGTAAGGTAGAGACGCACGCGCCAAAAATACGTGTTTTCTACACGTACCCATAAGAGGTAATTTATTTGACATTAACAAATTCGCTAAAGGCAGATCGCTGATGAGTTATATAGTGGAACCGGATGACTTGAATTTATTTGTTAATGTATATAATAAACAATGGTGGCACGAAGAAAGCCACGAAACAAAGCAAAAAAAGTAATATTTATGAGTAAATGTATTTGATGAAAATGGCATTTAGAAACCAGAAACGTTATAAACGTCCATTTTGCAATAATAAAATAAATATGAATTAGGATTTTTGTATCTCCTCTTATTATCTTTTGTTATATTAATTAAAGTACTTTATCTTTTTGTCATTAAAGATATTTTCGATGGGTTGATTCAAAGCTTCAAATGGGTACTTCATTTGTTAACAAAATATTGTAACATGTTAAACAAGTCATTGTCACTTCCTTTTCAGGGTGTGGGCGTTAGTTGAATCAAATTCGCAAGGTGCAGTGACTTAGAATCGTGCCATAGTTGTCCTCAATTATATTGTTTTGGCGATAAAAGCGGGGCGTTGGTCCGTTACTTGGCAATTTGCTCCATATTCGGTCACGACTATTCAATAATTCGAAAAAGTAGAATTGTATACCAGGCTAATCTGATAAGTAACAATTTTTAATTGGTGATAATATAAAACTTTAACTTTAAAAATAATTATAAATTTGTCGAAAACTTGAAAATTACTCTCATCCATAAAAAGTTTTCTATTATTTTTAAAGTAGAACAAATGACTTAAGATAATTAAGAAAAAGAATATTAAAAAATTTGATGAAAAAACTTATAACAGTCGCCAGAATTAAAAAAAACGTAAGTACAGTAAAACCTCCCTTAACCGAAACCTTTTTAACCGAAACCTCGTTTAACCGAAAAGGCTGAGTTTCAATAATTTCGTCAATAAAAAGTAAACTTTTATCGCAAAACGTAAACAATTCCATTCATTTCACTCACCGATTGATGCCTATGTGTGTTGGGAAATCAAAAAAACCAAGAGCTCTAAAAGATATTTCCGAAAAAGCACTTTTTATAAAGGCCAAAAAAGCTCATGGATGTCGACCACTTTATTTTCAGAATGGTTCTAACATGAATTCGTCCCAAGTGTAAAATCCTTTTTAAAATCAAAAAACCTTTCCATCAAAGCATTGTTGCCTATTGACAATGCGATAACTCACCCTCAAAATCTACAAAATGGTGAGAATTGTTAGACTTTTGCCACGGAATGTCACGAGCTTAATTCAGCCGTTAGACCAAGGAGTAATAGAGACATTCAACAGACATTATAGAGAAGCATTCTTAAGATATCTATTATTACAGAAGACAAATGAATCCAAAAGTGTTGATTCTGAAATCTTTAACAATGAAACATGTTGTTTATTATAGTTACATATGTTTACATATTACAAGAAGAGATACGTGAGTGGTTAGCAGCCTATGACTCAAAAAGTGAATTCATCGACCAGAACATCATTGAGATGGTTCTTCATCCAGATAACCTGAGCGTATCAGACGACGAAGATGACGACCCAACAGACAACAGGCAGCACGAGACCACCGACTCGCGCTGCCTTAAATGATTTTCAATGCCGTAGAGGTAAGAATTTTATACAGTAGGCCTAATTAGTTAAGGACACGACTAGGTTCTTAATTTTTGTTGTCTTTGCATAAAGTTTTGTCCTTTTCAGATTGCTTTACTTTTCGTCGAACAATCGAATGAGGCAAACTCATGACGTTCTGCAAATGAAAGATGAAGAGATATAGCTGCAAAACATCGTTGTCAAACAAAAACGCAAAAGAAAACAGAAGATTTCTTTAAAAAAGCATGTTAAACTTGTTCATTTTCCTTAATTTTATTACTTTATTCTGTATTTACTTATTAGAAAACATTACAAAATCACCTCAAAGTATTTTTTAATACTAATACTTTGACCAACAATACTATAAAAAACAATTTTATTTTTAACCGAAATTCTTGTTATCCGAAACGGCCTCCCCCCCAAATATTTCGGTTAATGGAGGTTTTACTGTATTTAAAAAGAAAATAGCATGTGAGTAATGAATAAAGTACAAATAAAAGAACTTTGGACATCGCTGTCATAGAGGACACAGTCTTCATCAACTTTACATGATTTAATTGATGGTGCGATTCTATAAGAAAATTAATACAAGGTTTAGTACTAATCCACTCGTTACAGACGAAAAGCCACTGAACCTCTAAAAATCATACGAACATACTAAATTTTGCTGAGAATGTCAACTTTGGGACCCCAAAAAAAAAGGTAAAAAGTTTGTCACTTCTACACCCGGGCTTCCCACTAAAACCCCTTATTGTAGGGGGACAACGGAAAGCATCAAACATACAGAAAAATACACTTTTTTAAAATTGAATAAAGTAATTTTCTTATTTATTTATTTTTTTTCATTTTACGATTTGTTTTTCAATCATCGGATGTATAAAGATTATTTATGTATTTTAACAAATTTTGTAATTTCAAAAGTATATAAAACCGCTGTTAATATCATTGTTATAGACTTAAATAACATTGAAAAAGTTTACATGTTGTATAACGGACTCTCCTCGTCGAGTAAATGGACTCTTTCAACTCTTTCTTGTCACTAATTTCGTGACGATCGCCTCAGCATTTTACTATAGAAAAAAATTATTACAACGTCAGTACAGAAGCTTCCTTTCAAAACGACTTACAAGAATATCCCTAGCCTATCCCCGAGAAGATGGCAAATTTCTGTTGAATTGTGGCGCATCTGAGCATGGCTGTATTATTGTTCTGAAGCTATTTTCTTAAGGCATTTTAAGTTATTACTATTTTAATGGGAATAAGACACAATTAAAGGTTAAAGTACGTTTATTGACGTTTCAATTTCCATTTCGAAAATCGTTTATATTTGAGAACGATTTCAGAAGTGGAAATTGAAACATCAATAAACTTACTTTAACCTTCAATTGTGGCTTATTTCCATTAAAATATTAATGGCTGTATTATCACACTGTATTATGCATGGTTGTATCATCACAGCGCTGTGACGCTGTATTATCACAATAATACGAAAGCGAAGAAAAGGATATTGTATATTTTAGTAAAACAATAGGAAATGCTGAAAAGAATTTTTGCGTTATCAGAAAAGAGCTCCTAGCTATTATTTAAAGCCCTAGAACATTTTCATACTTTCGTTTATAATAGAAATTTTATAATTAGAACTGACCAGAGCGCTTTACAGCGGCTAATGAATTGTAGCACACGGAAAAGGGCGTCTCCATATCAATGCCGATATTATTTCTAGGCGACCCTGTTTAGTACGACAATGCCGTTACTGTAAAAGACTTAAAGAAAAATAGAACGTAACCTTAGAAGTAAATCTTCAGACGACCACAGTTAAACAGGAAGAAGAGAATGAACAGACTTCCCTGGAAAACCTTAAAAAGAATCAAAAGAAAGATAATGAGTTAAAAGGCATACGCGAATGGTTTAAAAATGGAGTACAAAGTACCCAATTAGTACTTACAAAAAAAAATTCCTTTTTGTGGCTTAGTTTACAAAACGATTGTACTCACATAATTCGAATCCTTTGGATCACTGACCTGTAACAAATAAAAACAAATTGTTATTTTTTGAAAGTTTAAGTTTTTAAGTTAAAGATTTTTTTTATCAAATTAATACGAATAAATTACACAATATTTCTCTCAATAGACTACAATAGCAACTGAGGACCCATATAGATACCTTCATTTGGGTTGGCAACCCTCTGGAAGTCTTGCGTTGCCATGATTTAAATCTGTTTAAAACTACATCATTTAAATTTTACAACAAATATGTATTAATTAACAAAGTTATCATAATTAAAGGGTTTTTACACTCTGAGATAGCGCGTCTCCTAACTGCACTGATGATAGACTTTTTAGTCCGAAAACGTTGTGTGATGTAACCCGAAAGGGCAATTTTAGAATAAATATACCTTTTATTAAGGATTTTTTAAATAAAAGCTTTTATGATTCATGGTATACAGCCAACTACAGGAATTTCAATTTCCTTGTGGATTTTAAACAATTCTTCTGTATAATCTGATTCAAGTAGTGAAATCAGCTGAAATGAACATGTTACAATATAATTTGCATTTTTCAGTGATTAATTTATGTTTTTCTTTATAAGTTTATTATTATAAGTTTTTCTTGTTTTAGGAAACTTCACTTGTGCGAAATTCAACATGTCACAGTAGTGTGTCAATTCAGTGAACACCACACTGCTCACTGTTTCACCACATTATATGTGGTGGAACATTCAAAATTTTCGTCTCAGAGATGATCATCACCATATACATAAATGATCATCACCATAATACAAATAAAGCAGAGCAGAGCAGGTCCTCCCAGAGCGACAGAGAGAACTGACGCAAAGCAATCCCTGCATCTTTTTCTAATGGGCAGGGTTTATTGACCACGTGACCTTCTCATTGGTCATTTAGGTAATGTGGTCGATAAACCTGGCAAATTAGAAAGAGATGCAGGGACTGCTTTGCATCAGTTTCTCTGTCGCACTGGGCGAACGGGCTGGTATTGCAACGATCAGTCTAACTTGTATTATTATATTTCTATGTATGTATTTAGATATATTAAGGTAGGACATGGATTGGGCTCCACATATTTATTACAACTCTTGTGTAGTTATATTATGAGAATACTGAAAAATAAAAGGCGATCTATGGCTTTTGCTGTTCCCATGGTTTGGTGATAGCATAAAAACCGTGCTGATAACTGCTTCTGCCTGACTCCAACCACTAAAGCAGAGTTGTCAATGAAGGAAAACAGATCAGTTCAATATCCCAATATGCCATCAACTATTCGACTATTATATTCGATACATTTAGATAACCTGCCAGGTCCTATTCCACTACAAACTTATATGGAAGAAGAAAAATCAATCAAATTATTCAAATTCTCTGACACTGATTTTGAAGGAAAATATACTAAACCGCATAGATTAAGTCATGCAGGCCTCATTCGGGACTTTTATTAGTTACAGCAGAACGCAAAGCTTCTGGGGTCCAGACTACAGCACTGGAATGTTTTTCTCCAATTTGATCCAATCAAAGTATCGCATTGCAAATATCGATATCACGATTGGTTGTCTATTTTTTTAAGAAAAATATTTTGTTAGTAAAAACTTTGACGAAATGTCTAAATTTGGACCATGCTCCTACCGAGTAGAGGCTATTCATAGGCTGCACAAAACTTTGTGTAACAAGTGCATTACTTTGCAATGGCAACTATCTCCTTTCTATCTATTATTGGTTATGCAATCCACATGAAGGAGATTAATAGAAACTTGAAAGCACTCCCCGAGTCAATTGAAAATGATGAACACAAATGGAAAATCTGTGGAGATCTAAAAGCCAGTGCTGTTCTTTTAGGATGCAGTTAGGCCACATAAAACTGAGGTTTTTTATGTCTTTGGGATAACACAGATAAGAGAAATCATATAATACATATAATATAAAAGTGGAGAAACCCTAAAGTAAAAAAAATAATGTGATTACTTAGCCTATCGTGGACCCAAAAGATATATTACTTTCATCATTACATATTGAGGCAATGTATGTCAAGGCAATGAATGAAGAAGGGCAGATCTTTAAATATCTAAGAAAAAAAGTACAGCTAAAGTTAAAGAAAGTATTTTTGTAGGGTAACAAAGTCAATTTCTGAAGGATCCAGTATTTGAAAGAGTATGAAAGGCAAAGAAAAAAAAGCTTAAAAACATCTCAAGGGACTACCTCTTATTGGTGGATTACCAAACCTCGTATCTGTTGATTTTTGGTCAACAAAAAAAATTATCTTCTTTTATGTAGACATGACTGTCTGTTTTTCAATATACCTCCAGTAAGATATCACTCCATCGTTTTCGTAGTATTCCACGAAAGTTTTTATCTCTGCTGTTACTAACATTCTTCTTTTATTTCTGATGACTGTTTTGTAAAATCTGCCTTTCATTTCTTTCCTGATATTTTTATTTCTCCATATTGCTTCATTCAGGCAACCTGCGGCTTTATTAGCTGTATTCACTTGATCTTCCACTTCTGTTTCGAGCATTCCGCAGCTAGATAATGTGATGCCTAGATATTTAAACTCCATCACTTGTTCTACTATCTGACATTCCAGCTCCAATTTACATCTTAGTAAATTTGCTGTTATAACCATGCATTTTGTATTTTTTGTGGAAATTTAACATTTTTCTGGCGGTTATATTAAATTGGTGCAGCATACGTTGTAAATCATCTTCACTTTGAGAGAGTAATACTGCGTCGTCTGAATAGCAGATTATTTTAAGTTGTTTTTCTCCCATTTGGTATCGTTTTTGATAACTATCCTACTTTATTGACAATATTACTAGACAAATTCCAACTACTGGGATGACTCGAATGTTAACATGTCTCTTGAAATCCATTGTCTCCAATTCCATCTTAACTTTTACTCCTAGTTGTGAAGGTGTGAGTGATGTGCATAGGGAAGGATGCCATTAGGACATTTCAGTAATCAAAAAGGTGCCAAGGTCGTTGATACAAAGCTATGCTTGTAGATTACTGCTGGTTTATATATAGAGATGCCCCAGACCTCACTTACAAGAGACAAGCTAAGAGATGGAGATACTCTGAGATAGCGCGTAGATTATTTTGAATCTTACTAATCTTTAAAACATTCCCTGTGGAATATTTTAAAGAATGGTCTCTTAGCAGTTTACCATATAAAAAATATTTGTGTTTTATCTCTTAGTGTTTAAAGATAATATGCAATACTTGGCTAATTAGACATTATAAGTAAGATTTGGTTTATACTCTGAGATAGCGCG
>NW_027313614.1:0-20677 GCF_040954645.1 Diabrotica undecimpunctata | reverse complement strand
ACGCGCTATCTCAGAGTATGAACAAGCTGAATTTGTAAAGGGAAGGGAAACAGCAGAGAAACTTTTGAATCTACTACAACTTATTGAAAAGGGAATACAACGACTCCATGTATCCCTGTTTCGTGGACTAGAAAGCCTCCGTTAACGTATAGTAATATTTTATTATGGACAATTATTATTAATATGAACATTCCGATTCACTTAATTAAACTACTAAAAAGTTATATGATAATAGTGAAGCAATCGTGGGATTGGAACACAAAACAAAGGCACGAAACAAGGTTGTATATTATCACCAAGGTCATTTAACCTAGATGGTCAACAATATTGAAACTTTTTTAGATAAATGAAAAGGGAGCATTTTAGTAAGTTGACATATTGTTCTATGATACATCGTTGGTGTCCCAAAGAGAGAAGAAGCTTACATTGATACTTGACAAACTAGATTTAGTGAGAACCATGGGCTACGAATTAATAATTTGTGTTTTGTTGTTGTTGTTTTTTTTTTATTTATTTTTTTTTTTTTCAATAAAACCAACAACAACAAAACACAAATTCAGAATATTGCTCTATATGCAGTAGTTATAGAAAAGCATGCAAAAGATGCAAAAAGTATAATTTATTTGCCCATCTGTATATGACGTATACAGATGGGAAACGTCACTAAAATATAGAAAAAGAGTCAGATAATAAAACATGCTAAGACCAACCTTGCAAAAAAATAGTTTTCCATTGTGAAACGTGGACCATCCGAACAACAGATAGAAAAAGAATTGATCCATTGAGAAGTGGTGTTGGAAAAGAATGCTTCGAGTTGTTTGGGGAGTCAGAAGAACAAATACATCCGTTCTTCGGAGATTATTAATCCACAGCGTCTCTTCAATTTGATATATTTAAAAATATTAACATTATTTAGACACAAAATAAGTGCCGATAATATGGAGAGAGTATTATTCCAGGGGAAACCAGAGGGAAGAAGAATCAGCAGAAAGCAGAATCAGCGAGGTCAATCAGCACACGATGAACAGCCGAGAAGTTAAACAGGAACTTCGTTACTGCCACCTAAAACTGTGACAGATTCGTTTCCTTTTTTTTATATGATCTCGTTTACAATTATTTTTTATGTATATTATGAATACATTTGGAAATACAATGATTTTGAAATTAATACCTAGATCCAAGTTCATCATATCTTCGTATCAGATATTCCACAGACATTGGACCTAAGACCGATCCCTGAAAGACTCCTGCAGTAATGCAGTAATTCAATCAGCTGCATTTCCCAGTGGATATGAATATAATACGCACCAACTGCAGACAAAGAAAATAACGTAACAATCATTTTAGCAACTTGTATCAGAAGCATTAGCTATGACAAAAAACACGAACTTATTCTTATCATAAGGACTTTAATGAAAAAGTGGAACCAGAAAATACTTACTTAATATACTTAATATAATAGGAAAGTTTAGTCTAGGATAACGAAATGAAAGAGGAGAACACTTGGTGTAGTTCTGCCAAGAGGAAACATTTGTAATTATGAATACTTGGTTTTGTCTACCAAAACGAAGGACTATATACTTGGAAGTCTCCAAGTGATCGAGGAGACAATATTGTAAGAAATGAAACTGATTCTATAACACAGTGGCGGCTCGTGACCTCAGTATGCGGGTAGGCGACACATATACCTTTAGTTAGATATATATATATATATATATATATATATATATATATATATATATTGTATATATATATATATATATATATATATATATATATATATATTTACACTTTTCAATTTTCTGTAGGTTCTATGTACTTTTAAAAAAGCAGATTTGAAGGATCTATTTCTTGAAAAAACTCGGAAGTAAAGCAGTTCGCGTGTTAATGTACATTATTGTGTTTAGCGCAATTATATACACACCCCCGGTACAATCCCGGCCCCTTCCAAATCGACCATGTCACTATTCATCCGAAAACCAGAGTACCACGAGTAGATTCGGGAAGAACCCTTTCTTGCCACCCCCGGCTCATCCGCCAGGTCATCTCATTGGGTCATCCCATTTGGAGAAGGAAACTGTTTAATTCGCGCTACTTTTGAAGAATAGGGCATTTAAAAAGCCCCTCCATTCTCTGCCATTAAAATTCGAATTCGCTGGCGTGTATCCTGACCGCAGTATCCACAGCCCAGCGGCGGATTGTGGGATAAACCATCAGCCAGATGTCAATATATGCTTGAAAACCTTAGGATGCCGGCCAATTGAAAAGTGGAAAAGCTAAAAAGAACATTTTTTCGGGGTACCGAAGTACCATTTTTTGTTTTTATATATATTTTTTTGTATTTTTATGTTATGTTTTCTTGCAAACCAAAATGCCTTACCAAAAAATAGTTAAACAGATTGTATTTCCTATAAATTAAATTAATGCGACTGTCTGTGGCAGAAGCACAACTTATTTATAATTGTGTCGTAAAATTGTTCAATGTTAGACAAACTGAAAAGAAAATCGTTCTCAATTGAAAGTAAAGACAAAGCTGTCAGTCGATTTTGCGACATACCGTTTGTTAAATAATTTTTATTTCTTTAAATAAGAAAAATTACATTTAACGGAAACTGAAGTTGCGGTTATATAGTAGCAATTAAAACAAATAATTTGTATGCTTCATAAAATATTTCGATTAATTTATTCTCGTTAAAATATTGCAAAAGTTTAATAACATTTAAAGTATAAAATTGTTCATCTTCGTAAATGACACTTGGTTCATTATTTAATTTTTGTTTATCAAATAATTTAGAATATTGCGTTATTAAACTATTTATCAAATTATGTGGAAAACTTTTTGAAAAATTTTGAAATTGTGAAGAATGTGCAATGCTAAAAAAATGTAAATCGTTTAAATATTTAAAACGAACTTCTAGTTGCATAATAATATTATCTTTATTTCAAAACATAAAGCTTTATATTTTGTAGTCCTGTCCACATCGGACGACTCTTTCATTATTTTAGGTGGGTTTGAGTTAAATTCTCATACCCTTGTTTCAGCCACAGAAAACAAATTATTAAAAACCTGATCGTTACGAAGATGTCTTATTCTTCCCAAAGCTATATCTATTTCTTTTTGACACAAATTTATATCTAAACATTTTAGTTGTAAAATTTTGTACCATAATGTCAGTTATATTAAATATTTCATTATAAAGACAAAGAAGAAAAGCAAACTCAAGATTTTTAAAATTTTGTGAATATCCTCGAGCACCATTATAGATTCGGCCCCGAATTTACGTCTTCGATAATTTGATTGAAAACTGAAATTACCTCATTCCATTTTGAATTAACAACGCTTACAATTTTCAACTTTGAAGTCCATCTAGTTTCACAATTTGTTGGAATACTTCGATTTAGAATTGAATTCACCAAGAAACTGATGTAACCGTTGCAAAAAATATCCTACAATTTCGAATACATTTTCAGCCGTCTTGCAAAACTAAATTTAATCTACGAGCACAACAATGTGTAAAAAAAGCTTTTGGAGCATCTAGGTAACTTAATTTTTGATTGTAATCCATTTAAAGAGCCGGCCATTACACTTGCACCATCGTAATATTGGGAAATCAATTTATTTTTGTAATCATATGGCTCAAGAACGTTTGTAATTAAACTATACAGTGATGAGTGCCTTAAAAACCGGCAAAATAACGCAAAAGATAGAAAACATAATAAGTTGTGAAATAAAAAGAGATGAAAGTAGTAGAGGTGGGAAACTATCGATAGAAACCTCTAATTTACATTACATTATATTGGGACTATCGATAGTTTCCCACCTTTAGACGTTAGCTTATGAGCTAGTTGAGTCATAATATTACAAGTATGACGTCGAATATTTACATTTTTTAAATTTCGCATAAAGTAAAAACTAATTGAAGGTAATAAAGTAAATGTAAATAAACAGTGTAATTAGTAGTAATTTGATAATTAATTCTGTGTTGACGAATACAGAATAACAAGCTATGATAATTCTGTATTGAGAAGAGTGTATGCGACGTCTCAAATCATAGTTTATTATTGATCAATACTTTAATTTTGGATAAAAAAATACTCCTACTTAAAGTGTTTTTACTTACATTACGTGATACCTATTACTATGACTGAAGTCAACCAGCTCATAAGCTAACCTCTAAAGGTGGGAAATTTTCGATAATTCTAATGCAATTAAAAGTAAATTATAGGTTTATATCGATAATTTCTCACCTCTACTACTTTCATCTCTTTTTATTTCACAACTTATTATGTTTTCTATCTTTTGCGTTATTTTGCCGATTCTTAAGGCACTCATCCCTGTATAGAGCGTCTGCAGATATATTCTCGCTAATATCAAAAAACCACAAAAATGTTTCTGTTACCTGACAAATTTTGTTAACAAACCGGATTGTTAAAGTACACTGTAATTTTCAGTAATATATCAGTAGTATCGTCCACCAATATTAAAAAAAAAACTAAGATTCATTAATTTCTCTTGAAATTTCATTTTTAATATAATCATCAAGTCAATCTATTAAATTTTGAATTGTTTCTGACAAACCCGTGAATACCCCTTCTATTGTTTTAATATGACTTAAAGAAAAAAAATTCTTTAAAATTACCCATTTTGAAAGAATTATGGGTTTCATCCCGATCGCGAAATGCAAGCTCTTGTTTTGCTAAAATAATCGTAACACCAATTAAATATGATAATAAAAGTCTATTTTTTAACTTCTTCATTATATAACTTATTGGATAAACTAATATGTCCAGCTAAAGCACTGTCAATAGTTTGCGTATTTTGTTATAATCATTTTAAACCTAAGCAATTGTTCGAAGATTCATATTGATAGTTATAATTACAACGAAACTTTCCGAAACTCTACGAAGGCGACAAGATCCGTCGCCTTCCAAAATAAACTATTCACAATTCACAGCTCGTATATACACACGTATATACGTCTTATTCCAATGTAAGAGGCCAGCCAATGATTTAAAAAGTACATAAAATCGGTCAAGACGTACTCAGGTGCCGATAGTCGGTCAATTCTACAATCAAATTTAGGCTAAAGAGGATCTGTAAAAATCAGAAAACCTCCAAAATATCACTAGATGTACTCCAAGTGCCATGCACTCTAATAAGGTTTCTCAAGAAATTAACCAGTTCCACGAAATTAGACTAGAAGATGTCAACAACAAAGATGATTGCTGGGAACAAATGAAAACGACAATAATCATTGTATCTCGAGAAAATCTACTAAGACAACCAATAGTTAAAAATGACCGGTTGACACACGATATTTCAGATCTGATAGACGTGCGTTGACAGTAAATATCCGTAAATAGAGAATTGGATAAAACACATAAAGAAATCCGAAAATTATTTAAAGTAGCAAAAGACGGATAGCTACAAGAATCCTGTTTAAAAAATGGAGAAACTGGAGAGAACGATACGCCATCTTATATTTGCATAAAAAACTAAAATAATTAACAGGCAAAAGCAAAATTCAAAGGCAAAATATATTAGAATTCTAGTGGTAGATTTGAAGAGTGCTGTAGAGAATGGGAAAATTACATTATACAATTATTTAAAGATGACCAAAGAATCTCAGCCATTGTAATCTCAGAAGTTCAGAAGGCCATCGACCTAGTGAAATAAAGAAAGGCTTCTGGTCCTGACGAAATACCTGCAGAATTGTTACAACTATTAGATAACGAGAAAATAAGATAAAATAAAATAACCTTTTAATCACCATGTTTGTTTTAATATAACACATGATTTTATGCATGAAACATATTAAGTATCTAATATTTTTTTATGTTTTTGTACATACATGTAAAAACTAATAATTAAGCACCTATAAAATAATTTTAAAATCGGATTTTACCTTAACTAATAAGCTTAAACACCAAACGAAATATGTCGAATTGGACCTAACCTCAAAACATGTGTTACCATGGGTACTCATCAACCAAACTGAGCTTTTCGGAACAAGCGTGACACTATTCCTAGTACAACGTACGAAGTTGGTGTTCGTTTGAAATGATCCCGGTGATTAAACGTAAAACATGGGAATTACTTAGCTATCGTTGGAGCTTATGAAAAGTTGATGTTCATTTAAACCAATATGGTGGCTGAAAGGGTTCATTCAAAAATTATTTTTTTGCCACCCTATATAAATAATTATATTAATATTTATATTGCTGATTAAATATATGAAACTGATAGAGAATTAAATAACCTTTCAAATGAGCTAGCACACGACTCCTATTCTCATTTAAAAAAATTATCAATAACGTCATCACGCCCAGATGGATAACGTCACTAGTAGGTATTCTCGAAATAATACCATTCTCGAAAAAATAAATTATTCCATAATTTTGCCCCTCACTGTATAATTCTATGTGCAGATAATTAAATAATGTTTGTGGAAAAACAGCAATATATAAATTATATGATTAGCAAACCAACACAGGTATTTACAAAATGGAGCTTAGAGACATGGAATTAAATAGAAAAGTCACAGTACATGATTACAAGACAGGAGAAGACATCGAAATAGAAAATGGTGAAATACAAATCTTTACATAGTACAAATAATTTAGAGTCACACATAAACATTAAGGATGAGAAATATAATAACAAAATAAAGACAAAAGAAGAAACTGAACAAAGAGGATAAAAGGAATAAAAAAAATATTTAAAAATTCCTTTATAAAAGGTTTTATTAAAACACCCTATCGGGCTACATCACAGAACGTTTTAGGAATTAATATTTCATCATCAGTGCTATCCTAAAATATATCATCAGTATAACCACTTAAATTAAGGCAAACATGAAATTTAAAATTTTAAAGTTCATGTTTAATTTCATGATAAAAAAAAGCCAGAAAACTACAGAGGTATAAATATTACGCTAAAACTTATAACTAAAATTTTACAAGTGCTAATAAATCAGAGGAGATAAGTTTAGCAGATAAATAACAGGGTTTTTCGTAGTTCAAGATCGTGTACAGATGCAATACTCGTTATAAAGCAAATTACTGAAAAATCACTATAGTATAATAGACCAGCATTTCTGTGTCTGATTGACCTAAAAAAAGTGTTTGGCAGAGTAAGATTCAAAGATGTAATCCATCTACTGTATAATAGAGAAGTTCCCCTAAACATTATAAAAACTATCGATAACATCTACCAAAACAACAAAATGGAAGTCAGAATAGATGAACTACTTACAGATCCTACCGAAATAGGCAGCGGAATAAGACAAGGGGATTCAATGAGCCCCATGCTCTTCAATTTTATCATGGATGAAATCATCAAAAACCGTTAACAAAGGAAGAGGATAGAGAATGGGAAACAAAGAAATCAAAATACTCTGTTACGCAGACGACGCAATACTGATAGCCTAAAATGAAGATAGTCTGCAAAGACTGGTCCACAGATTTAACATAAGTGCAAAAGAATTTAATATGCAAAGAACCAACCAGATGTAAAATAGAAATTGATGGCATCAGTATTGAACACGTAATGGAAATAAAAATACCTGGGAATTACACTTTCTAGCTATGGAGACCTGGACAAAGAAGTGAGAGAATAAGTACAAAAAGGAAATAGACTGACCGGATGCCTTAATAACACTATATGGCGAAACAGACACATTGACACTGAGATGAAGTCAAGACTTTATAAAGCCAGTGTAGGACCAATTGACACACGCCTCAGAAACAGACCCGACACAGCCACAACGCAAAGGCCACTGAAAACGGCAGAGATGAGAGTACTGAGAAGAATTACAGGAAAATACTGCTGAGATCGAAAGAGAAGTGAAGACAGAAGAAAATGTAACGTACAGTGTATAAATGAATGGACACAAAATAGACAAAAAGAATGGAATAACCACATAAGCAGAATGGAGGAGACCCGTATCATCAAAATAGCAAGAGATAAGTCACCAATTGGCAGTAGAACTATCGGACAACCGCGCAAAAGATGGAGTGACAACTTTCATAGAGGTATTAATCCGCCAATGAACAAGTAGAATGGCTTATAAAGAGAAAGAAGAAGAAGAAGAAATTTCATATTTGCTTTAATTAAAGTGGTTATACTTTTAGGATAGCACTGATTATGTTTGCTGGTATTGTGGATATACCTTTCCTAAAGTCGTCTGAAGCCCAGCTAAATCTAACCTATACACTACCTGGAGAAGCAATCTCAAGGAATTACAGGATCATCAGTCGGACGTACTCATGTACTTCTAAAGTAAGATAGAAGCCACAGTCAACAGAAGGAACTCTAATATTTAATAAAGAAAAATAATTAATACTTTTACCTTATTAGTGGTTGAATTAAAAGAATATTTATTTATATCCCAATTACTTCTAAGGCTACTTACAAATCCTTTATAGATTAACCATTTCGTGGCATTATATAATTCTTTAATATGCCAATATAAATATTAAGTATTTTAAAATATTTTTAAATCTGTAGTAAGTGTTTTTATCGCATGTTTGATGATGTTATCTAAAGTATTTTAATTCTGTTATCATGATTACTCTAAGACAAAAGGTAAACGGTGTCTAATATACAAAAACATTATTACTTGCTATATTTGGGTTTTAATTTTATTTCTATTTTACCGTTTTAGCAATTTTTGACTAATTGTTCTCCTCCCCTTACTTTTTAATTCTATATTTTTTATTATAAGGTACAAATGTCTTGTGTATTATCTACAACACCTTCACTACAGGCTTCACTGTAGGCAAGTTTTTTGAGTCCTGTTTCTAGTTAAAATCTTTTTAATTCCTTGTTACATACTTACTTACTTATTACAAGCGTTATTGTTAATAAAAGTGTTTATCACTGTGTTTATCGAAAACACACCCATACCAATCGTTACCTGCATGCCAACTCTTATCATCCCTCTTCACAAATTAATTCAGACATTAATACGTTTCTCTCCAGATCAATACGCCTTTGCGATGATGCAAGTAGACCCGCTGAGCTCTCTAGTTTAAACAAGCTATCATCCAAAACGGTTACCGCGAAAATTACATCAATAGAAGCATCCACAGACTAAATCTTAACCCAAAGACTCAGACCCCTATCATACGAAAGCTTTTCTTCCTTACATCAAAGATGTCACTAAAAAAATCGACAAAATTCTAAAATCAACAGGAATATCGACATTATTTACCCCCCAACAAAAACTTTCATCTCTTGTCCGATCAATCACAGACAAAATTCCAAATGAACAACACGGAGTTTATGAAATTAGTTGTGCAGACTGCCTTCGATCCTATATAGGCCAAACAAATCGTAGAATTCAAAATAGGATTTATGAACATTCCATTTTTGTTCACAATTCCTACTCAATTTCAGCTCTAGGTCAACACCATCTTCATAAGGGTCACACAATTGATTTTGAAAACTCCAGTACCATAGCCCCCATCCGATTCTATAAACCAAGAATTATCCGAGAAGCCATAGAAATTAAAAAAAGGCCAAATTGTCTCAATAAAAGAGGTGACGGTATACGGTTATCTTCGATTTGGAGGCCTCTCATTAAGAAAATACTATCCGCTCCATCTGGCAATCAAAATCCTACTGTCAGAAATGTTCGTGCCAACCCCCGCGCTAATCTCCACGCTAACCGCCACGCCAACCTCCACCCAATCCACGTCACCATCGACGGTATAAATGACCCGTCCTCTATTCCCAGCACCAGTAATGCTTTGATTAGTGATCAGTGTAGTAGTGTCTGCGGGCTCGGGAGACTGAGACCTCGGAAGTCCAGAAGAACGCAATGATAATCGACGCGGTTTAACCTGGAAGACTGTTGAGTTTAATATTAGTATTAATCTTAGCTCTAGATTATATATATATATATATATATATATATATATATATATATATATATATATATATATAATATATATATACATATATTTATATATATATATACATATATTTATATATATATATATATATATATATATATATATATATATATATATGTATATACGTATGTGTATGTGTATGTTGTGCGTGTGTGTGTGTGTGTGTGTTTATTCTTGATTTGTATTTTCTGGCTTCTTTTATTTTTATTTTGTATTATTTTTTTTATTATGATTTTGTGTTCTTCTATTTTTTTATAATGTTTTATTTTTTCATCATAACAATATACAATACTACAATACGAACCTGTATAATACATTAAAAAAACTAAAGACAGAATAAAAACCTAACGTGTGCCTAACACACGTAAGAAAAGCGAACTCAAGTTGCTGGATAAAAAAATTAAAGAATAAAAAAAGAGGGGAATACCTCTAGAATAGTCAGAAATGATAGTCGAGGCGATGAAAAAAGACACCTACAAAGATAAAAAGGGATTAAAGATAGAAAGGGCTGTAAATAATGGTTAAAAGAAAGAGTGTAGTGGAATTCTGGTAATTAATAATGTAATTAGAAGTATGTAATTCGATCAAATAAATTTATTTTTTCGACTATGTAAGATATATTGTTTGTTTTTATAACTCGGTCATAAATTTATTATCCATTCAAAATATTTAAGCACCTTATTTTTTAAGCACATTATATCAATTTTTCTACGACTTAGTAAAAGTTCAATAAAAATATTAGGATATTTTGATGAAATTAATTTAATTTTGATATCAGGAACGAAATTTGGACATAAATTATATTTTCTATGTGCCAACATCCAGGGATATTTGCCAAAACACTTATTATGATCTAATGTCACCTTCTTCCTTACTTTATTCAGTAACGTACTTGTACTTACGTAGAGTTTAAATTGTGTCGCTTATATTAGAAAAAAAAATTAAAGTACTAGTTTATAAAGAATTCGCAAATAAAATAAAACGAAACTTATATTAAAGAAAAATATTAAAGGCGCTAATGTAAATATAAAGATTATAAATTTTCACAGCAAGTGTTCTGTAATTAAACATTGTTTTCCTTACTTTTAGATCGTAGTTTGGAATTAGTTATTTATGACGTTGCATCTGCTACTGCGGTGGACATTATCAATGACGATGTGACAAACGACTGAGTTTTCTTCTGGACGGTGGTAGTGGTATTTTACATAAAAAGCTGGCTAAACCTGCTCAAGTATAAAATTTTAAAAAACTGGTTTTTCGGGCCGATTCTTCCCCCTAAAGCAGATAGTTATAAAGCAAATAAACTTACCAAACAAATTTGACAACTGTCACTTTGTATGACAACTGTAACACGGTTTGGCTGCAATTAGTTGTGAGATTTTACTAAGTTAAGTAAGTGATGTTTTGTGAAACGGGCAGTTATGAGTATGCCAAAGAAAGGTAAGTACTCAATATTGAATAATTTTTTAAAATCTTAGCCTTCTAGAAATTCAATCAAAGTTAATTAAATTTTTTGTATAGATAATTTTTAATCCTACAATGCTCAATTTTTAATTTTAGATTAGAAAAATTATATGTATAGCTATTTTATAAAGAAGTCCGAAAAAAATACTTAAAAAAAATTAGAGTTATTTTTTTTTAATTTCAGGACGTTTTCGGTAATGTATCAAATTTGATACAAAGTGCATTTAGGCAAAATTATATAGGAAATAAAATACTTATTAAAAGTAAGTAAGATACAAGTTCCTTTATAGTATAATATTTTTATAGCACTAATTACGGGAATTGATATTCAGCTAATTGAAAAGTAAGTATTATTTTCAAGATTCCTCATAGTTATGAAGAAATGTGCTAAGTATATAACGGACACTGCAAAATATTACGCGCAGTTGTATGTCGTATGTCTGGCAACCTATGCCCCCAACCATTTAAAAAATTTTGATACATGTCCCGAGTATAATCTCCCATACTGATTGGGCAATTATCAGATGAAGCAGCAGAAACACCAAATAAACACTTTCGTCAGTATAGGGAAAGTTTTTCTAGAAAATTTTCCCGAAAGAAATGCAACAAGGGCGTGATAAATAGGCTCTTGCTGATTTCAGATCCGTACCTTAGCAGTATCCGACGGAATAAAAAGAGGACAAAGAAGCAATTTCCAAAGTAGCTTTAGAATTTTTACAATGCGAAATATCTAAAGATGAATCTGAAGACGAAGGAGCTAGTGAATAAATCTAAATAAATACACAAAAATATTTTTTGGATTCTTTTATATATATATATATATATATATATATATATATATATATATATATATATATATATATATATATAATCCTATAAATTATGTAAAATTATCGAGTATCATATATTATTTTCATCATTATCACTATTAGATGTTTGTTATTAGTACTAACATTATATTATAAAAAAAAATAACCAAACTCATTTAAAGTATATCTTTGGCTCGCTTTTTATGTACAATACCACTCTGTGTGGTGGCTGTTCGCTAATTGCTGAGTTGTATGCTTTTAGGTTGTAAGATTTGAAAAAACTTGCGTTAGCCGCGGCCGAGGACACTAGAGGCAAAAGCCTATGCCGAGACAAAGCTGAACCGGGGAGATTTGTATTAATCGAATCTTCACGGAGGCCAAAATCAAGGCATAGGCAAGTGAAAAAGTAAATGGGCTTAGCCCGTCGGGATACTTCCTGTACTACGATTGGGATGACACTGTGAGGTGTAATATTTTAGAAATTACACCTGGCAGACACGGCCCCAAGGCCAGGGAGGTAAGAAATTCAAGCGGATCCCACTCTAGTTCTGCCTAGAGCGTGAACTTCCGAGTAAAGGTACTGGGTGGCACCCAGAAGCCGTGCTGACAACGGGTCAGACGGTCAAAAAAATAAGCTTTCCTCCAAAGATTAGGACTTCCACCCCACGCGATTATGGATCGGTCACGATCCCCACCCTGCCGAAAGGCCACTCCAAGCCCCAATGGTTATAGTTCGAGGTGTAAACTCAACTATAATATCTATGATGCCCTCCTAGAAGACCAGGACACAAATTACGAGATCTTTTAAGATCTCCCCACCGAGGACATACACGAAGGGGACTTCAAACGCCCCAAGACCAAGAAAAAACGAACAAAAGACCGCGCGGAGGGAAACCGCGAACAAGAAATGTACTCCACTGACGACGACGTACCACTCGATGAAGATGATATTAAAAGAAAAGGACGCCGAAATAGCAGCACTAAAACAGAAAATTGAAGAACTGCAGGATACGATAGTAACCTCGCAAAAAACAATAATTGGCCACATTGACTCAAAGTTCCAAGAACTTAGCAATGGAAAAGAAAATAAAAAAACCAAGAAGACAACAGAAACGGTCTCAAAAGAGAGCAGCAAAGAAGATACCTGGGAAACCCAAGCCAAAAAGGCGTCAAAACCGGAAAAGTCTACGGGAACAATCCCAAAGACAAAAGCAACCGCAGAAAAGTCCACGGGAACAATCCCAAAGACAAAAACAACCATAGAAAATACAAAAAAGGGAAAACAAGTAGAAGAACCCAAAAACAGCAAGAAGAAGGCCATGAAGGAAGACTTCCCCCCACTAGCGACCCCTACTGCAACAGAACTAGAGAGTCATCAGGAAAGAGATGCGCGCGCTACACCACGCCCTCCGACTCCATGCCAAGCACAAGCAATGGAAACCGACGGAGAACAAACCACGAAACAAGATAAACCAACGTGGAAACCAAAGCCGCCTGTAATTAAATTACAGAGCGTCAGCCAGACAGGAGCAATACTAGACATTGCTCAGAAAAAGAAGGTGATAACGTCGAATAGACTATCGAGAAGTGGACGAGAAACGTTAATACAAGCGAAAAATCCAGAAGATTATAGGTCTATGGTCAAAATCATAGAGGAGTATAGTCAAAAAACACCTATACAGTGGATTGCCTTCCCACTAGAGGAAGACATAAAACCAACAATGGTTTTAAGAGGACTACCTCCAAACACAGACGTTACAGAAATGTTCAATACTCTCAAAGAAGAGTATGATATCGAATGTGAATCAATAAAGAATATGATTTCCAGAAAGAGTGATAAAAGAAATCTACCAATGTTTGTGCTGACACTGGAGCAGGAGGACGTGGAAAAAACCAGGCGCATTACTAATCTGATGCATATGAAGGTTCACATCGAAGACCTCAGAAAAGCAACTGGGCCCACGCAGTGTTTCAACTGCCAGGGGTACCACCACGCGCAGAGAGCGTGTTTTAAGACACCTCGATGCGTACGATGCGGAGAAAATCACTCCACAAGAAACTGCCAAATGCCCCGAGAACAAAAGGCAAAATGTGCCAACTGCCAGGGTCAACACCCGGCAAACTTCAGAGGATGCCCCAGATGCCCAACCTGGGGAAGAAAACAACCACAGAGACAACAAGCCCCACAAAAAAGGCCGCAACAAACATCAAGCGGACCTTCCTACGCACAGGCAGCAAAAGCGCAAAATACCGAGAACACCATCTTGATCTCGAAACAACAGCAAGACGGCCTAGTGAACTCAGTTAAGGAACTGGTCACTAGAATTGTCCACGAGGCGATTGCAGATATAAAGCTAGCACTGAACTAGTGCAAGCAAACAGGGGATACTTGAGGATAGGCTCCTGGAACCCAGGAGGCATAAGGACCAACCAGAATATACTGGACGAACTGGTCAATAGATATGAAATGGACGTCGTGGCAATACAGGAAACAAAGCTCACGAACAACATCAACATCAAGTTTCCAGGCTACGACATATACAGGAACGACAACACAGCAAGATCAGGTGGCACAGCAATATTAGTGAAAAAAGGCATAGGTCACATCAGAATTCTAACACCACAACTAAATACTATGCAAGCAACAACAATAAGAGTACAAATGAGGCAAGGAGAAGTCAGAATTACCTCCGACTACGTAAGACCACAAGACCTACTGATTGAAGACGACTTAAATATGTTCCTAAACAACGAACCCTCAATCATAATAGGAGACCTAAACGCAAGATCCCCAAACTGGAACGACAGAGCTACGAACAGAAACGGAAGACTACTAAACACATACATAGAAAATAATGACGACGTTATGGCAATGGGCCCCACAGACCCAACGCATTACCCAGGAAACGGACTTCCTACACACATAGACATTGTAGTAGCAAGAAACCTAGGACTACAAACAGAAATACAAACATTAAACGAAGGCACAACGGACCACAACCCCATCCGATTAGAACTAGGAACGTGGGAAGAAGAAAGTACAATCAAAAGAGTTAAAAAGAAAACAAAGTGGACAAACTTTAAAAGACTCGTGAGCACTGGAATTAACATAGTTCCAGTGATAGACAACCCACGAGAAATAGAAGACAGAGTCCTAGAGTTGGAAAACATCATCCAACAAGCACTCAGAAACAGCACTACAGAAGAGGAAGTAGAAATGCACACGGGAAGATTTAAGGATATACCACAAGCAATAAAAGACTTAATAAGGGAAAAGAACACAGCAAAGCAGACAGCGAGAAGGACAAGGAACCAGACAGACAAAAATAGAGCAAATAGGCTAAGCAGAGAGGTCAAAACAGCACTACAACAACACCGTAGTGAAAGCTGGGAAAACCACATAAGAAACATGGAGGAGCAAGGACCAAATATGCAAAATATTTGGAGGCTCCAGAGAATACTGAGAAACGACAGAAAGCAAATCCCTCCATTACATGGAAAAAACGGAATAGTCTACACCACAGAGGAAAAAGCAGAAGTAATGAGGAGTACTCTCGAAAGAGAGTGTACATTAAATTACCACCCAGATGAGGACATCGACTTCATAGAAGAAGTCGAAAGACAAAGAGGAAGACCCGAAAACCCGAACGAAATCATCCCTCCTACATCACCGGAGGAGATAAACGAGCTAATTAAAAATAGCTCGCCGAAAAAAGCACCTGGTCCTGATCAAATAACGAACAGGGCTCTAAAATACTTACCAGCGAGAGCCATAGTATATCTAACAAATATTATCAACGCGATGCTAAGATTCAAGAAATTCCCAAACAGATGGAAAGAGGCTCATGTCATAATGTTACCAAAGCCCGGAAAAAACAGCACATTCCCGCAAAACTACAGGCCAATAAGCTTACTACCTGCAATCAGCAAGATTGTAGAGAGAATAATACTCGTCAGACTCCAAGCTGAAACAGACAGATTAGATATAATACCCGAAGCCCAATTCGGTTTTAGATCAGAACACTCCAGTGAGCTACAAGTACTCAGATTAACAGAGTACATAGCAGCTGGATTTAATGACAAACAATTCACAGGAGCTGTCTTCCTAGATGTAAGCAAAGCTTTCGACAGAGCCTGGCATAAAGGACTTATCTACAAAATGAGACGATACGGCTACAGCGGAGCAATGACAAGACTAATCTCTTCGTACTTAAGCAATCGTAGTTTCAGAGTCCGGATAGGACAAGTCCTATCCGAACTCGGGAACCCGGAGGCTGGAGTGCCACAGGGAGCGGTACTGTCACCTCTACTGTATACGATATACACAGCAGACATACCTAGAACACCAGGTACACTACTAAGCCTCTATGCCGACGACACAGCGATAGCGGCCAAACACAGAAATGTAGACATAGCGGTAAACAACTTACAAACAGCGCTAGATGACATAGAAGAATGGAGTTTAAAATGGAAAATCGCTATAAACTCCGAAAAGACACAGGCTGTACTTTTCAAAAAGAGGCACCAACAACCAGAAGAACAGGTAACTGTGCAAGACAGTGGAAATCGAGTGGAAAAGTGAAGCAAAATACCTCGGAGTAATCATGGACAAAGGCTTAACATTTAGCAAACATGTAGAAGCTACAGTACAAAAAGCCAACATGACAAGAGCATCAATAAGAGGCATAGCAGGAAGAAAAAGCAAACTTAGATTGAAAACAAAAATAAGATTAATAAATTGTATAATTCTTCCTATACTAACATATGCATCTCTCGCATGGGGACACATATGCAATACATCAAAAAAGAAAATACAAGCGGCACATAACAACAGCCTAAGAGAAGCAGTCAACGTACCGAGATACGTAGCAGAAAGATTCCTCTTTAGAGAACTACAACAAATCAGAGTGACCGACACAATGAAAGAAAAAGCTAGGACAAAGTTCGCGGAGATAGAGAACCACCCCAACCACATATTGCGAGAGATATTGAGGTACGACGCTTTCCACAGATGGAAGCAGAAAAGACCCAAACAACAAATAGTAGAATAAAATCATAATACTAGAGAGAAAATCAACAATCACACCAGAGAGAAAACAAAACACCAGAGAGAAAACACTTCAAAAAACAACAACAACGCACAATGAAGATAGTTCGTAGCTCATAACCCTTGTGGACAATCGCAACGTACAACGTGGACCCAGTAAATTTTATGTAGATAATTTATTATATAATATGCACTAATTCTGATTTTATGTTTCAGGCATCCTACAAAAAAAATCCAAAAAACAACAAAAAAACGGCTTCGTCCACCAAAAAAAATCAAAAAACTACTAACAAAAACCGGCGCAAGCCACAAAAAAATATTAACAAAAACCACTAAAACTCGGGCATGTAGGGCCCAACCCCTTGAGCACCAAGTCGCCGAACTGAGCCTAGCTCAGAGCGGAGACTTGAGTCCCAAGTAAGCAATTTTAGTTCGCGGATAAGCCACATTAAGATAACAGGAATATAGCGACAATGCGCTGTCCTGAGTTTTGAATTCGGTTAGGAAACCATGTTGGGGTTCTTTTACCCAAAATCTCCACATGAAGAGCATTTGGCTGATAGTTGTGCCCCTATCGCGCATCAGAGTGCTATAGGGGGGAAAGGGATGGTCTGGAGCATTCGAGCGCGGTGGAGTGACTCCTGTTTTTACTCGAGTTAATACACCTCGCTCCAATGAATTGTTACACCCGAACGTAATTCTTAGGGGTGAACATTTCTCACAGGCTGGGTTTAATTAAATTGCTTGCTTGCTTGAGATTTGAAAAAACGGCGAATCGAGACCTATAAGCCTGAAAACCAGCTTAGTTCATTATATTTACCCTGCGTCGTAATTTGTAACCATATGGTTAGATTATTCTTTGAGAAAGATAATAGTTCTCGTCTCCATTATAGCAACATTTGAATTTTAGTGTTAGTATGAAATACTAATATATATATATTGGGTATGTCAAAAGAAGCGGGACGGTCGAATATTTTGCAAAACTAACATTTTGAAAAACACATATTCAATATTTTTTAAAAATCTATCGAATGGCACCAAAAACGACCCCCGAGGCCCACCTCCTAGAGCAGTGTGTGTAGTACCCTCTTTCCATCAACATCTCTATCCTTCGTTCCACATAATTTTAATGGATCATCAGACATGACCAAACCATTGAAGTCTTTGTTCTTGAATCTTTTTTGAGACTGTAGTACTCCGGCTTTTTTCCAAATCAAGTCGTTTCTGATCCCGTTTCTTCTGGTCTTACCCAAAATCCACCGTAACAGTTTCATGTCAGCTACCCCAATCTTCTTTTCTTGAATCTTCTTTACAGGCCGCACTTCACCGCCGTACACTAACACAAAGTATCATGCTCATTAGTTTCCAGTTAAACCAACCAGCCTATATGCTGTGGGTAATTTCATGATCTAGTGTCCCATTTTCCGTCATGTAGGAGCCAAGGTATTTAAATTCTTCAAGTCGCCCTAGTTTTGGTGCATATTTATATGAAACTCTTTTTTTTCATAATTAAAATATGAATCCTAAAGCTATTTCAATTCAAAACTTCTGCAGAAAGTGCTGTCCTGCATTGTCACCCAAACTTTAAAATTATCTGAAATTTCAGACGACTCCGAAAGCAATACAGAACAAAACTCGTATTTGTTATCTTTACAGTGATAATAAGGAACCCTTCCTAATTCTGTTGAGTTTAAAAATAATGATATAAACATCAATAAATAGAATGGAAATACCATTGAAGAAGAATATACTATTGAAGAAAAACATCATCGAAGAAAATTATGATGAAATTTACATACTATTTGCGTAGAAATAGAAAAAAGTTGTTGATCTATCTAGAAAAAGTAATTCTAGACCAACATATGTATTAAGTAATGATAAAGATAATCACATACATGACAAAGGTAAACTCAGTCCCCTTTAATATTATTTGCAGTAATAATCAATGGCAGTCACACTTAGTAAAAGTCAAAAAAATCTGTATACTATGAAAAAAAATAACGAAACCAAAATTAATTTACCAACAAAAGAACTGACATCCATTCAAATGACAATTTTACTAAAATTTAAAAAATACTTTAGATTGATTCCAAATTGGACCATTGCAGGAGAGCGTATCTAAAAATTTCAGATAACAAAATACACCAAATACATCATCTATCATGAAACTATGGTTCCAGATAAGGACATGATGGCTGGGAATTTTGGACACTATAATATGCAGAATAAACCAAAAAATTAGAGCTTAATATTTTTGTTTGTGCTAAAAAAAAAGCGGAACAATAATTGGTTTTATCTCCTACCAATTTACACAAACATTTTTATGATTAAATGGAACAAGCACTAGCACAAGAAGAATCCAAATGAATGTTAGGCCTAGTACAGTTCTGGCTTTCTAGAAGTCAATTCAATATCCTAACAATAATGTGTTTTATTTTGAAAACTTTCTTTATTTTTTACCCCTTTTGGTATACCTAAAAGAAACATTGGATATGTCTACCTTAGATACACTACAGTTTAATAGGCTACAAGGACGTCCTATTGTAAGTTACAAATAATTATCAAAACGTTCTTATTATGTTATCTCAAGAAAAAAAGTTAGTCGTTGTAAATGGAAAGATACCATAGGCAAAGTGCTAGTACATATATTAATATATCATAACAATATATTTATTACTAGCGGACCAACTTGACATCGAGTTTTTTAAATGAAATTTTTATTTTGTGAGAAAAATATACAATATATACAATGACCGGAAGTAAAAATATTTTTATCAATAACTTAAAAACTATAAATGATAATTTCGTGAACTTACATTTTTGAACTCTACGTTGAATTCTCTATTGATTTGACTAATAAAAACGAAACCGGAAGTCGACCTCAAAGCCGGAATGCAATTTTTAGTTCATCAAATGTCGACATGGATATCATTTAGCAGTTAATTTTGCATGCTGATCACGAATCCGGTGTCAGATTTGCTCTATCTTGACGTTTTATGCGCGTTTCGGGTCAATCGAGCAATATTTGATTGCGTACTCAAGGAAGTAAAGGCGATTATGGCGATAGATATGGAGAGGGCCATAATTTTATCAGATCAAGCTAGACGAAGGGCAGCAGAAGCTTGCTTTAGGAATGGCGAAACAAAGGCTTTAGTGTTAAAAGGAATTTGCGAGCTCGAAATGAAACGTGCAAAATCTGCAATAAATACTTTTTTAAGAGCTTTAGGGATACAGGAACGTTACGGTACAATAGAGGGAATATGCAAAATTAAAATACATCTAGCCAAAGCATACTTAATGGACAAGTGTACTAATTCTTCTCTTAAAATTTTGATGGAATTAAAAGAACATGCTAAAGAGAACGATCTTCCGTTTTATCTAGGACTCTGAGATAGCGCGTTCGGAGAGTACTACTTGTTAATCGACTCTGAGATAGCGC
>NW_027313613.1:0-20688 GCF_040954645.1 Diabrotica undecimpunctata | reverse complement strand
ACGCGCTATCTCAGAGTCTTTACGTCACTTCAAAAATATAATGTGCTCACTTTCATATCTTATTTTGAATTGTTTAGGAGGTATTTCTAAACTTGACAAGAGATGAATTTTAAACATAAAGAATAGTATTGCAACCATATAGCTCATCTCCGATGCGTGGTACGTGTCAGATTCTTAGTTTTTAAAAACATTTACGAGAAATTTGAAAATGTTTTTAGAAGATTCGACGAGACTTCTCAAATAATTAAAGAAGTATTTAGTCAGAACAATGAGAAATTTGAAGAAATTTTGAGAACATTCGATAAGATACAGAAAAATGTAAACGACGTAGAAGAGAAGATCAAACAATTAGAGACCATGATAACCAATACAAAACTGCTACCACCAGTTAATGAAGTAGTTTTAGATCCTGTAGTGAAAGAAGAATCACCTAGAGACGAAACGACACATCTTATGAGATTCAAATTGCCACCATTTGATCGAAAGTCTTCTTGGTCCATATACCTTAGACAATTTGAAGCTATTGCTAATCATTGATCAGAACAAAAAAAGGCTGTTTCTACTAAGAAGTAGAATTCGACGAGCAAGTGAGAATTTGCAAGAATTTGAAGCAGATGTTGCTCGTATAGCGCTGTTGGCTAATCAGGATGCACCAGACAACATATTGGAAGAAATTGCTGTAGATACCTTCATCAATGGGTTAAGAGATAGTGAACTACAGAAAGCTTTACGAATAGCAAGACCGAAAGTTTTAGATGAAGCGCTCGCCATTGCCTTGGAACACGTAACAGCTAGTCAAGTTTCACGGAGCTATCGAGTAAGAACGTCTGAAGACAGCGACGAACAAAACGATAAACGTCTTTAGGAAATCGTACGGAAAGTAGTTCGTAACAGGATGCTGAAAAGACGCGAAACCAGATGTTGGAATGGTGGCGACATAGGTCACATTCGCCGTAAATTGCAAGAAAATAATACAATAGTCAGAAAGCTAGAACAGATCGAACACAGGGCTGGAAGAGTTCACTTAAATGCTGATGCTCTTTAGAGATGGATGTGCAGTGCAAATTGTAATCACTGTCTTAAATTAGAAGAACGAGTTTACCCCGTGAGACGAACCACAGTCATTAATAATCAATGGCAGCCTCAACAGCTACAAGACGCTCAAGAGATAATTCATGTATAAAAAGGGTATTGGATGGGATGCATCGAAGTAAGAGGCCTACTTGGCAAGACATTAGTGCATGTAGTCCAGAAGTCAAGTCTTACTAAAGCCAATGGAATTGCCTAATGTTAAAAGATGATCTTTTGTATAGAATCTTTGAGAAGGATGATGGTACAGAATCTAAGCTTCAGTTGATTGTACTAAAAGTAAAGTGTCAGAAGTATTGCGTCATTTGCATGACGGTGCATCTGGTGGACACTTTGGTATTACGAAGACTCTGCAAAAGGTTCGAAAACGGTTGTATTGGGTGAACTGTAAAGATGATGTAAGAAGATGGTGCCGGAAATGTGAACTGTGTGCAACCAGTAATGGTCCAGTTGGTAAAAAGAGGGCACCCATGAAACAGTACAATATTGGTAGTCCTATGGAAAGAGTAGCAATCGAGATTGCAGGTCCACTTCCAGAGATGAATGATGGAAATAAATATATCCTGGTAGCCATGGGTTATTTTACGAAATGGACTGAGGCCTATGCGTTATCAAATTAAGAAGCTGCTACCGGTGCAGAGATACTTATTAAAGAATTCTTTAGCTGATTTGGTGTTTCCTTGGAGATCCATTCCGACCAAGGGTGAAACGTGGAGTCAACCCTTTTCCAAAACGTTTGTACATTGATTGGTGTCAATAAGGGTGTCAGAACGACACCCCTGCATACTCAATCACATAGAATGGTCGAGAGGATGAACCGAACGATGGGTAAACACCTGTCTAAAGTTGTATCAGAACATCAAAGAGATTGGGACCAGCACATTCAATTATTCCTAATGGTCTACTGCTCGGCTGTAAATGAAACTACAGGCCAGACTCCAACCTGCCTGATGTTAGGTCGTGAAGTTCGTTTACTCTGCGACCTAGAGTTTGGCTGCAGACCTTCCGATGAACATGTTGCAAGCGAAGAATATGTCGATCGCCTGAAGTTAAGAATGAACAAAATTTATGACTTTGCCCGACAACACATCCACTTAGGCAGTGACAAAATGAAAGATCAATATGATTCTCGATGCAAGAAAGAAAACTTTGAAGTGGGTGATCTTGTTTGGCTTTATAATCCACAACGTCGTCACCATATATGGTGACGAGGAAGTCGTATACAGACAGGGCACTCTACGAGGATATATGGCGTGCTCTAACTAATTTGAATAAAATCGTCTGCAATTATGACATCAAGAATTTGGCCTTACCCAAGATAGGCCATGCAGTAGATAATCTGGATTGGAAGATTGTCAGAAGCATGCTTGAAGTGATCTTCCGAGAAGCGGCCTACAAATTACTGTGTGTTGCATTAACCCGAAGAGATCGTGTCCTTCAAAGTCAGTAGACTGTTATTTCTTCTTAGGGGTTCATGCAGAGCTAGGGAATCCTGTAGATTCCGTCATCCTGGGCCTACATACATAGAGTTTTGATCGGGATGCTCAGATCTAAGAGAGGAGCAGTGTAACGAAATAGCCCATCTCCGATGCGTGGTACGTGTCACAATTCTTAGAAGGATAAATCTAGAATATTCAATCGTTGGCGTTCTCAATAGCGCCTGTCTTCGATGCGACGGGAAGAATAGAGATGGACTACTCCAGATTATGCTAGTACATAACAACTTGTATATATAAGCTGCGCGGATATTAGGTTAGTTAGTTGATAAGATATCGTGCTGTAAACTTAAATAATAAATAAATATATTTAAATAAATTAGAACCGCTTGTTGTATTTAAAAACGCTACAGTATTATAACATTTATTAAAAAACCGAACAAAACCGAACGACAAATGCTATATAAATGCCTTACAATAGCAGATAAAGATGAATTAACGAATTTAAGATGTGGTTTTGACGAAGAATGCTTCTAATACCTTGACTAGTTAGTATAATGTTACGATAATTATCCTGGCCTAAAATAACCGTAAATATTATGACTAATGTGTTCTGTTTTTAGATTTTACGAGAGTATTCTATTAGCCGGCAGAAATTTACCTGAATGGACCTTCCAGAAACGGTCGAGCCGATGTAAAAAATACCCGTTTGCCTTACCGTTATAATTTCGCCGCAAATCGAGAAGGCTGTTCGATGATTCTAGCGTAAAGGCAATGGCATATATAAAGGACATTTGATTTGGAAGGAAGAGTTAATTCTGAACCCGCGCTCGCGAATTTGTAACGTACGGATATATATAAATTTGTCAGATAAGTTAATATAAATAAAGAAATAAATTAAATCCGTAAGTGTTATAAATATTGAACCTTTTAATAAATTCACAACAAATGGTGTCAGAGTGAGATCGAACATAAATTAGACTTATAATAATAATACAAGTGAATATAAAATAAATTGTGAAAATGACGACGATTTATGAGCTGACAGTGACTACTTTAAGAAGACATCTAGAAGACAGAGAATTAGCTTCTACCGGAAAAAAGGCTGAGTTAGTCCAACGACTAAAGAACGCTTTGCTAGAAGAAGGACTAGATCCAGAGACTTATATATTTGAAGACAAACATGATGCTGTCATCTCGTCGATTTCGAAATTAGAGAACAAAGTCTCTGGCGATATTTCGAAAGTTTCCGGCGACATCGCTTCTTTAGAAAGCAAAGTCACTTCTGAGATGTCTGCCCTGGACGATAGAATATCTTCGTTAAAAAACCAAGTTGCTGCCGATATGTTAGCCTTCGAAGAAAAGATTAAAGAGATGGAAAGGAAGATGGAAGAAACAGGGACAGCAGAGAGAGGTAACAATCCGATTACAGTGGAGATAAAAGAAGACGAGACGAAATTTAAGTTGGAGACACGGCCGAAATTTGAAGGAAGTGGAGGTTCTATTCATGTTAAAGTCCCAACTTTCGACGGAAAATCATCATGGAACAACTACATGAAACAGTTCGAATCAGCCGCAAGAGCAAATGGATGGTCTGAAAAAGAAAAGGCTGTAAACCTGACTATCGCTCTTCGAGGAGATGCCTTAGATGTGCTTCAGACCATAGCCGTAGAGGAGACCGATGATTTCGAACAACTGAAGAAGAGGTTAAATATGCGATATGGCCACGAACATTTGGAGCATGTATATCAGTCGCAGCTCAAAAATCGTAGACAGAAGAAAGATGAGGCTCTTCAAGAATATGAGGTAGATATTGCCAGATTGGTACGATATGCTTATCCAACAGCTCCCGAAGACATGATGGAAAAATTGGCCGTTCAAACGTTTATTGATGGTCTTCGTGATCATGAAATGCAGAGAACACTACGATTAGCTCGTCACAAGACGCTGGTTGATGTCTTATCCGCCGCCCTCGAATACGAGTCAGCTACGCAGGCCTCTGGCGGGTACAGTAAAGTTAGGACTGTAAAAGAGGAAGGAGATGAAGATAAACTTGACCAGCTCGTTAATATGATGAAAAGCATGACATACAAGAAAACGAAGACCATCAGATGCTGGAATTGTGGCGAAATAGGACACGTACGAAGCTCCTGTAAGCACCCTAGGTATGACGCAAATCAAGAAACTCACCATCAGGAAAACTAGAACGGGTCAGCCTTAGGGGGGCAGCTTCGACCCAAAACTTTTCCAAAGACCCTCTCATACTAATAGCTTCTTTGAAATGTCGTGAAGATAGTGTATATGTAGATGGAGAAATAAATGGTAAAAGACATACGTTGTTGGTGGATACCGGAGCGACCAGAACCATTATACGTCCAACAGTTATAAACAGCCGTAAGAAACTGTTACCAACGAGGTTGCGACTTCGGACCGCTACAGGTGAAAATGCCAACATTCATGGAGAAATCCAGGTACAATTGGGAGTTGGAGCAGAAAAGTTCGTCCATACTGTTATAGTTGCTGACATCGAAGAGGATGTTATATTAGGAATGGACGTAATGAATATGCATGGATTCCAATTGGATTTTAAGAATAAGGTAATCAAAGTTGGCAACGAGGAGGTATTTCTCCATCCACATAATGACAACACTGTGCAAGCAGCCATTACAGAAGATACAGTCGTGCCTGCGAGAAGCGAAACGATCATAGTAGCGCGACTACAGGGAATTGTAGACGAAGGGACACCTGTTATGATGGAGCCTTGGAACCACGACGATGAGGTTGGCCGTGGAATCATAATTGGAAAGGAATTGGTGACTTCGGCTAAAGAAATTCCTGTGAGACTTATCAATGTTAACGACTACCCAGTGACCATCAAGAGAGAGACAAAAGTAGGAACTTGTGTACCTGTGACATCCATAATCCGTCAGGCGACAACATCTGATAATTCCAACGACAAATTCGACCAAATGGTTGCAGTTGCAGGACAGTCTCTAAATCAGATGGAGAAAAGGAAATTAAGGGAATTTCTTCGGCAGTATCGTGATATTTTCGTACCGAAAGGAGGAAAGACGGGAAGAACTACCGTTGTTAAGCATAAAATTGATACTGGTAATGCTAAGCCAATTCGTCAAACAGCTCGACGATTACCACAGGCGAAGAGAGAGGAAGCTGAAACGATTGTTCAGGAAATGAAGAAAGACGGGGTGATAGAACCTTCTACGAGTCCATGGGTCTCTCCGGTGGTCCTGGTTAAGAAGAAAGACGGAACGACGAGGTTCTGTGTGGATTACCGTTTGCTGAACAACGTTACCAAGAAAGATAGTTATCCTCTGCCTCGGATCGATGACACATTGGACACATTGGCTGGAAGTAAATTGTTTTCTACTTTAGATTTGAAGTCTGGATACTGGCAGGTAGAAATGGACCCAGTCGATAAAGAAAAGACAGCCTTCACCACAGGATCTGGATTGTGGCAATTCAACGTTATGCCATTTGGACTTTGTAATGCTCCTGCGACATTTGAGAGGCTTATGGAAAATGTGTTGAGAGGGTTATCTTGGAAAACATGCCTGGTTTATTTAGATGACATAATCGTCTTGGGGGAGACATTCGAAGATCATTTGAGGAATTTAGAAAACGTTTTTAATCGACTTAAAGCTGCCCAATTGATGCTAAACCCCAAGAAGTGCCAGCTATTTCAAGGTAAAGTCAATTATCTGGGTCATATAGTCAGTAAAGAAGGAGTGGCCGTGGATAAGGGAAAAATCGATTCTATTAAGGAATGGCCAAAACCAACTGACAAACATCAAGTGAGAAGTTTTCTTGGACTATGTACTTACTACCGGAGGTTTATTAAGAAGTTTGCAGATATCGCTAAGCCATTAACGCGACTTACAGAGGAAGCAAGAGAATACCGCTGGGATATAGACTGCCAAAATGCCTTTGAAACGTTGAAAAAGCATTTAATAACAGCACCAATTTTAGGGTATCCACTGCCAGAAGGAGAGTTCATCTTAGATACGGATGCAAGTAATGTGGGAATTGGAGGAGTGCTGTCTCAGATTCAAGGAGGACAGGAACGAGTCCTCGGATATTTTAGTAAAGTTCTTTCAAAACCTGAGCGGAATTATTGCGTCACGAGAAGAGAACTTCTGGCAGTAGTGAAATCAGTAGAGCACTTCTATCAATACCTCTATGGAAGGAAGTTTTTAATCCGAACCGACCATGCCGCCCTTAAGTGGTTGATGCAGTTTAAGAATCCAGAGGGTCAGATAGCCAGGTGGATCGAACGACTCCAAGAATACGATTTTAAGATTGAGCACCGAGCCGGAGTTAGCCACAGAAACGCTGATTCTCTTTCCAGAAGGCCATGCCCAGCAGAGTGTTCCCACTGCAACAAAACGGAATCCAAGGAAGCAGCAGTGCTAAGAACGACGATTCTCAACGACGACTGGACGCCTACTAAGATAAGGGAAGAACAAGAGAGAGATCCAGTTATACAGAAAATCCGAAAATGGAAAGAGGAAAACCGTCGACCACCTTGGCAGAAAATATCGAACCTATGCTCAGTAGTTAAGACGTATTGGGCCCAGTGGGACTCATTTATCATCGAAGATGGCTTGCTCAAACGAGTCCTGGAAAATGATGACGGTTCAGAGAAGAGAAGACAGTTGGTGATCCCAAAGAGCAGAATAGCCGAAGTACTTCGTCAGTTACACGACAGTCCATCGGGAGGGCATTTTGGTGTAAGGAAAACCCTTCAGCGAATTCGGGAACGGTTTTATTGGATGAACAGTTCCGACGATGTAAAAGACTGGTGTAAGAAATGTACTATTTGTGCCACGAGTAACGGGCCTTACCGAAAAAGGAGAGCTCCTATGAGACAATATAATGTTGGAAGCCCGTTTGAAAGAATAGCTTTGGACATCGCTGGGCCATTTCCAGAAAGTGAAAATGGAGGCAAGTACATGCTGGTAGTAATGGATTACTTCACTAAGTGGGTCGAGATTTACGCACTTCCAGACCAGAAGGCCGCCACCGTTGCAGATAAGTTGATCCAAGAATATATCAGCCGATTTGGAGTGCCTTTGGAGATCCATAGTGACCAAGGCAGGAACTTCGAAAGTGATCTATTCCAAGGAATATGTGATAGACTAGGCATGAAGAAAACAAGAACTACCGCGTATCATCCGCAATCGGATGGTATGGTAGAACGAATGAATAGGACAGTTGGCAAGTATTTGACAAAGATGGTGTCCGATCATCAGCGAGACTGGGACCAATACCTTCCGTTCTTCACAATGGCCTACAGATCTGCTGTTAACGAATCAACGGGCCAGACACCAGCCAGAGTCCTATTCGGACGCGAAATGCGACTACCTTGTGATCTAGAATTTGGGTGTCGACCTGGAGAAGATGTAGCAGGTGAAGATTATGTGATCGAATTACGAAGAAGAATGGACGATGTACATGAGTTGGTCCGTTCCCACCTTCAGATCGCTAGCGACCGAATGAAGAAACGGTACGATACACAAGCCGGAAAGGGTTGCTTTAAGAAGAACGACAAAGTATGGCTGTATAATCCCAAGAAGCGAAAAGGTTGTTCTCCCAAATTGCAGCAGTTTTGGGAAGGTCCATACCTCATCATGGAGAAGATCAACGATGTCATCTACCGAATAAGCAAGATTCCGAGGGGAAAGCCGATGATAGTACACCATAACCGGCTGGCGTCTTTCGAAGGTGACCACGACGTAGATGAAGAAGTGGAAGTAAACCAAGTCCAAGACGTGTCTGACCTCACGTTTGAGGAATTCATGGGTGCCTATGGAGGTACCGGTAAAGCAAGACATGGTGTTACCACTGAAGAAAAGCAAGATCTACTCGCGCTCCCCGATGACTACTCGCTGGCCCTTACCATCCCGGCCAGTATCAAAGACGCACCAGGGTTGGCATCCGTCTTTCGAAGGAAGTTTGGTCGAGTTGCAGAACTTCAATGCCAGGTGCCAGCTCCCGGTAAAACCTTGAAACTCCAAGATGCATCACGTTACCTTTTCTACCTGGTAACAAAAGACACTGCCCGTGACCAACCTACCTACCGAGATGTGTGGGAAGCCTTACTTCAATTGAGAGAGCACGTACTAGAGTCCGACGTGCAAAAGTTAGCCATGCCAAAGTTGGAGTGCCGCCAATTAGATTGGAGGGTTATCCGAAATATGGTGGAGGAGATCTTTAAAGACACCGAAGTCCAGGTGTTAGTCTGTTGCAATCCGCATAGTTACTGGTGCGGAGAGAAAACCGTCCCTTGTCATTTTTATACAACTGGAAGTTGTAAAAGAGGGTCCAGTTGCCGATACCAGCATACAGTTCCGGTTTCAGTCCCGACAAGGTTCCAGGAGGAACCATCTTTTAAGAGGGGGGCAATGTTACGATAATTATCCTGGCCTAAAATAACCGTAAATATTATGACTAATGTGTTCTGTTTTTAGATTTTACGAGAGTATTCTATTAGCCGGCAGAAATTTACCTGAATGGACCTTCCAGAAACGGTCGAGCCGATGTAAAAAATACCCGTTTGCCTTACCGTTATAATTTCGCCGCAAATCGAGAAGGCTGTTCGATGATTCTAGCGTAAAGGCAATGGCATATATAAAGGACATTTGATTTGGAAGGAAGAGTTAATTCTGAACCCGCGCTCGCGAATTTGTAACGTACGGATATATATAAATTTGTCAGATAAGTTAATATAAATAAAGAAATAAATTAAATCCGTAAGTGTTATAAATATTGAACCTTTTAATAAATTCACAACAATAACATACATCAATTTTTGAGGATATTAACAACCCAGGCTGGTATCTTGTTTCATATTTACAATAATATTTTTTGGTCATATTACCCTTGGTAACAATATGAAAAGAAAAATCGGAAGGAAAGAGAGGTAGGTAGAGGTAGAAAATGATGACAACCTTTCGCATCATCAAAATGTTCACCGATCGATGAAATAACGGAAGGGTTGTCAGAGAGACAAACTTCAATATTCTATTTTAAAATAATAGTTTGAAAAAATTATTATTAGTCGTTTAAACATACATTTATACGTGTGATATTATTTTCAAAGCAAAACCATATACAGTGTAGGTAAAACTTTATGGTCGGTATGTATCTTACGTGAGATGGAGTGAGAAACACCTATTTAAAAAGAGAGAGGTATATTAGGTCAGCCCATTATATCGTCGAAATAGCATTAGTGGAACTAAGAAAAGAGGAGAAGTTCAACATTGCCAAACTTATTGGTTTTATTTGACCTGTTGTCTTTTTAGCATTTTAACAACATTCTAAGATAATCAAATTTGGGCGAATTGATTTAAATGGCAGCTTACTGTTTTTTATTTTAAATTTGCCACAATTTTTCTTTTCAATAAGTTTAATTTAACATTTTGATTTCCACTTCGGAAATCGTTTTATGTAAATAAAATTTATTAATGTTTCGTATTTTAAGTACGATTTCCGAATTGGAAATCTAAACATCAAAATAAGCTTATTTTAAAGTCACGTTGTGCCTTATTCGCAATAAAAATAATAAATTGAAATATCAAACCACAATAAAAAAGCTTCATACGAAATTATTTGGCAACGTCTCATGTCGCGAGTTACAGTACAATGACCGCTACCATCCAGTAAGTTCCACCACGTGGATTCCAACACGAGGCTACCGCTTGAACATTCTGGACTAAATTGCGACGTATTGAACAGCAAGATCAGCAATTAATAAATTATAAAAACACCATGTAAAAATCAATATTTTTCAGTCTGATTTAAAATATAGTCTGATTAATTAAAAGTCTGATTTAAATTATTATTGTTGTTACTAAAATCTTTGTAAGTCGAAATAAAAGTTTTAATTGTGAAATTCAGTTTTTAAAAAAGTGTTTTTCCCAAGAACATTCATAATTGGCGCAGTCAGTAGGATAGTGGAAGAGTCTTTATAGATCCTCGTCACTTTTAAGTGTTTGTCCACTGTTCCAAGAACCAGCCCCAGGGAAACCGTCTGCAGAGTTCACCCGAGGGAATTAGAGAATTAGAAGTTAGAAGAAGCCTTCAGGAGCAAAGGAATGCACATCGGCATCGTCTTTATCCTGTAAGCGATTTTATTATTACTTAGAATTAAGAAGATTAGATTTTGAAAGAATTCTTAATAAATCAGACTCCTCTGAGTCCTTAGATTGAATCAGAGCTAAATTAGAAGATAAATAAAACAAAGATTTGAATAGATTAACAAAGATTAAAGTAATTTAAAAATATCTCCTCTAAGTCCTTAGATTGACTTTAGAGTCAGATTTAGACAAAATTGAATAGCTTAATAAATACTATATATTAATAAACATAGAGATTAATAGATAGAAAATAAGTAGATTAAGATTTATATATTTATATATTAATTATTGAAAATTACTATACCGATTTGACTATTGACTATATATTATATTGAACATTTTTAAAATATGGCAGTTCCACAATTTGACGTTAAAAATTTATGCATTCTTCCAAATTTTGACGGAAATCCAAATGAATTACATGAATAATTTATTAAAGTTTCTACAATACTTCTAAACCATTATTATGACAGACTTAATGCAGCTAATATACAAAACAAATTTTTGCTTCATGGTATTATCAGTAAATTAACAGGTAGAGCCAAGGAAGTTATATCTGTATATGGATGCGAAAGTTGGGACGAAATAAAAAACGCATTAATTCAAAATTTTGGAGACCAGAGAGACGAAAATTCGCTTACAAGGGATCTAGTAAATTTAAGACAAGGCTCAACAGAATCTATTATGCATTTTTACGAAAAAATCATGGGACTTTTAAGCTGTATTAATAATTACCTAGAATTACATACCATAAATGCCGATATTAAAAGGAGCAAACAAGAATTTTTCCGTCAACAAGCTCTTACAACATTCTTAGCAGGCCTACGAGAACCAATGGGCTCTGTTATCAGAGCAATGAGACCAGGAAGTTTAGCCACGGCAATACAGTACGTACAGGAAGAAAATAATGTTCGATATCTTCAAAAAAATCAAATAAGTCAACCTTCAACATCAGGAAGAAGTGAAAATTATCAAGAACGCCGACCTCAGAGACAGCAGATGCCTGTACAGATCCAAAAACCATTGTACCAACAGACAAATTTTGCACCTCCACGATGGCAGCAACCAATGAGACAATTATATCCGCAGAATCAATTTCAGCAACCACATCGGCAACAAAACTTCGATCAATTTAGACAAAATTCAAACCCTCCAGCATTCAGGACCCAGAACCAGTCAAATGTATGGGCACCCAAACCTGGACAGCCCAAAACAGTCTAAACCAACACCTATGAGTGGAATATCAGTAACCACAACCAGAGGCCGTCCAAATTTTACACCAAATTACCGAGCACAGCCAAAATTCACCGTAGAAGAACTTTACAATATACAATGCCACGGAGATGAGCAAGAAGAGAATGCCAACTACAATGATTACTACGAACCTGAATACGACAATTTTCTACAAGATACATACGAAAATCAACCAACCGAATACGAAGAAAATGTAAATTTTCGAGAGGACCCACCAGAAGCAATCGGAACGTAATTGAACTTCATTCATTTCCCGACAAGAAGGAGCTACCCTACATCGAAATCTCTAAGCCTTCTTTACGACTTTTAATCGATACAGGATCCACAAAGTCATTTCTTAACCCAGAATAGCTTCTTCATATTTTCCAAGTTACATAAAACATGAACCCTTTGTCGTCACATCAATTTTCAAAACTATTCCCAAAAAATATTGTGCCGAAATTCCATCATTTTCAGAATTTAATTCTGACAGCAAAATGAAATTTTACCTCTTTAAGTTTCACAAAACTTTCGATGGTCTTATTGGCCTCGACAATCTAAAACTCTTCGAAGCCCAATTAAAACTTCCCTAAATCGCTTCTAGTTACAAAAGATTCTACAATCCCCATTAAATATTACGAAACAAATAAAACACAATTTTATTCCATTCATTTGGAAGCAAATTCTATTAGCCAAGTGAAAATTCCTGTCAAAGAAGAAAAAGGAACCATCATTATTCCTACCCAAAAAGTACAAGGCGTCGTAGTACGAGAAGCCCTTACTAACGCCGAGAACCACCTCGCCTGGACCGAAATTGCCAACTTCACGTCAGAACCCATTCATCTTTCTCTTATGGAACCACTCGAAAGCAATAAAATAGACATTCAAGATTTCCATATATATTCCATGGAAACAACCCCCGGACCAGACTACAGACAAGATATCGACGACTTAATTAAAACCGAACATCTTAACGAGGAAGAAGAGGAACAAGTTCGCCACCTATGCCGAAAATTCTCCGATATATTTCACCAACCAGACACTCCACTCAGCTTTACTAACGAAGTTAAACACCACATCAGAACCAAGGATGAAGAGCCTGTATATACGAAATCATACCGGTATCCGTATGTGCACAAGGAAGAAGTAAAGAAACAAATCTCTTCAATGTTAGAGCAAGGGATTATTCGACCAAGTCAATCGCCATGGTCCTCGCCTATTTGGGTCGTGGCAAAGAAACCAGATTCATCCGGTAAAATAAAGTGGAGAATAGTAGTAGATTATAGAAAGGTCAACGAGAAGACTCTGAGATAGCGCGTCAGAATTCCTCACATTAGCGATATTTTGGACAAATTGGGAAGATGTCAATATTTTACGACCCTCGACTTAGCAAGCGGATTTCACCAAATCGAGATGGCTGAAGAAGACATTCCCAAAACAGCATTTAATGTGGAAAATGGACACTATGAATATTTAAGAATGCCATTTGGACTTAAGAACGCTCCGTCCACGTTCCAACGTATGATGGACAACGTATTGAAGGGACTTCAAGGAGAAATATGCCTCGTCTATATGGACGACGTAATAGTATATTCAACATCACTACAGGAACACATAGTAAATCTCACAAAAGTATTTCAACGACTAAGAGAAGCCCGACTAAAAATCCAAGTCGACAAATGCGAATTCTTAAAAAAGCAAGTTAATTTTCTAGGACACGTAGTCACACAAGAAGGCATAAAACCGAATCCAGCGAAAATTGAAGCAATAGAAAAATATCCAATACCGAAAACAGCGAAAGAAATAAGAGGATTTCTTGGACTACTGGGATATTACAGGAAGTTTATTCGAGACTTCGCAAAAATCACAAAACCTCTAACAAGATGCTTAAAGAAGGATGCAAAGATCGAACATACACCCGAATTCGTAGAATGCTTTGAAACGTGCAGGAAATTATTAATGAATGAGCCATTATTGCAATATCCAGATTTTTCCAAACCGTTTAACCTCACAACAGATGCCAGTAACTTCGCTATCGGTGCAGTACTTTCTCAAGGACCAGTTGGCAGTGATAAACCAATTGCCTTTGCTTCCAGGACACTAAATGAAACCGAAACCAAGTACTCCACAATAGAAAAGGAAATGTTAGCAATGGTGTGGGCAACTAAGTATTTTCGACCTTACCTATTTGGAAGAAAATTTAAAATACTTTCAGACCACCGTCCTTTGCAATATCTATTCTCCCTAAAGGAACCCAACTCCAAACTAGTACGTTGGAGATTAAAATTAGAAGAATTTGACTACGAAGTAATTTACAAAAAAGGCAAAGCTAATACAAATGCGGACGCACTCTCTCGAATCGAAATACACACAAAGGAAACTAAGGACATCGATTCACAAATTAAGGAAGTCTTTAATGATTTAGTAGACATGGAAGACGATGGATGGTCAACGACTAATAATCCAGATGCAGATCGAATAATCGACGAGATTGTAGAAGAAAAAGCAACAGAATTAATTCCAGAAAACATCCCAGAAGATACTGTTGAAAACGAAGATCAAAACATGGACGAAGACGGAAATGAAACAATACATACAGCAGTAGAAAACCCAATTCTTGGTATACCTATTTCGGAAAAACCACTTAACTTCTACAATAACCAAATTATAGTCAAAATCGTCAACTACAATCCACGACCTCCAGCAATTATACAAACCTTTCCGAATAAAAGACGTTATCATATCCAGCTGTCGAAAGATCAGTTAAAAGCTGATACCATAAAAATTTTTAAGGAACACCTCAACCCGAAAAAGAAATATGCAATTTTATTTGAAGCAGAAGAAGAAATTTTTGCAGAAATTTGCGAAATTATCAGGAAAACTTTTAAAAACAACGCATATGACTTAGTAAAGTGCAATCTTTTATTGGAAGATGTTAACCTAGAAGAACAACAAAAAGAGATTATAAAAAACTATCATGAAGGAAAAACGAACCATAGAGGAATAGCTGAAACAGAAAGTCAAATAAGAAAACGATATTACTGGCCTAATATGAAGAAGGACATAGAAGATATCATAAACTTTTGCGATATATGTCAAGAAAATAAATACGACAGACTTCCTCCCAAACCAAAATTTATGGTTACACCAACTCCCACTAAACCACTGGAAATAGTTCACATTGATTTATTCCAGGCTGATGGACAGAAGTTTCTAACCATAATAGACGCATTTTCGAAGTATGGGCAAGCCTACCCAATAAATGGAGGAAATGCAATCAATGTACTCAACGCCCTATTGATTTTTATAACACATCATGGACTCCCAACAATGATAGTAGCCGATAATGGTACGGAATTTAAAAATGGAGTAATACAAGAATTTGTAGACTCTCATAAAATCTCAATCCACTATACAACACCAGAGAATCCGCAATCCAACGGGATGATTGAGAGATTTCATTCTACGTTAATCGAACATCTTCGAATCCTAAGGAACACCAAAGCAAAGCTCTCGATTAAAGAACAAATGCTATACGCTATAATTGGGTACAATAATTCCATACATTCAGCAACGAAGTTAAGACCCATCGACATATTAAACGGACATATCGACGCAAAAGATCCCTTTGACGTTGACATACAAAAAGTAATACTGAACAATTATATCCAAAATCATAGAGACATAACAAAGGAATTATACAAGGAAGTAAACCAGCAAATACAAGAGAATAAAAATAAAGTAATTGAAAATAGAAATAAATCGAGACAAGACCCTATTACGTATAAACCAAGTACAAAAATCTTCACACGGAAAACAGTTACCAGAAATAAATTACTTCCGCGATATTCCGCAAAACATATAAAAAGAAATAACGAAGTGACTGTAAAAACATCAAAAACTACAGTTCACAAGAAAAACATAAAACACCAACCTAAATCAAAAACTAATTCTGAACCTTCCCCACAGGATCACCCTGACGACGGGAGAGGAAGTGAAGATCAAGGACCTGAAAGACAACCCAGGAATAATTCCCCTCAACCTGGGACAAGCAAAGATTCATACTAGTACGCACGATTTTATACACCTTTTCAAACTACTACCAATAAAGGAAGAATTAGACAGAATTGAAACCCAGTACGTTGCAGTGACCACAGCAATTCAAAATGGACTTAGCCATCCGTATTTTAGCAGTTTACAAAATTTCGACCAAGCTCTTAGATATCAATTAAAATCAGCTCAAGAAAAATTCTCAACAATTTACCCCTATAGCAGAACAGAAAGAGGGTTAATTAATGGAATAGGAAGCATTATCAAAGCAATTTCTGGAAATCTAGATCAAGATGACGCAGAAAAATACAACAGTGCTATAGAAACCTTACAGACGAATCAGGAAAATCTTATAAATCATCTTAATCGTCACATTAGCTTGAACAAGAAGATTATAAAAGAGTTCAACGAAACTATCACATTACTAACACATAACCAAGAAATAATAGCAGAAGAAGTAAATAATATCAGCACGAATCTCAATACATTCATTTTTGACTTCAATCATTATTTGCAAGCAAGGAATGTTCTGGACCAATTAAATTTGACCCTTCAAATTATACTTCAGTTACTTAATGACTTAGAAGAAGCCATTACCTTTTCTCGTGTAAACACTCTCCATAACAGTGTGATCAAGAAAGACGAAATAAAATGGATCATCAATAAAATGCTGGAACACCACAAGGCAGACCAACTTGTGTACATCGAAGAAGAGGACATCCTAAAGTACTACGACATCATCAAAGTAGATGCCTATTATTCAAACCGTACTATTATATTTATCCTTCATTTTCCTGTCCTACACCCTGATTCCTTTACTTATTATCATTTATTTCCTATACCTACCGCAAATTCTACTACAATCATTCCTCCGGAACCATATCTCCTCATAAACGAAAAATCCTTTCAATATTTGGAAGAACCATGTGCCCGAATCGACACAAGATATCTTTGCCAAGAGGAAACAATACTAGAAGCAACGAAAACTGATGATTGTATCAAACAAATCCTGCAGTTGAGCACCCAAGAAGCTTCTTGCCAATACACCCCCGTCCAAACTCGAGATGTCATCATTCAAAGATTATCAGACGCCCACTATATAGGAATATTCCCCGAATCAACCAAAATTACAACTCGATGTTCTACAACAAAAATTTTGGGCCTAAAAGGAACTTATCTCATCAATCTTCCGCCAAGATGCGAATTCAAAACCCCAATCCAGAGTTACATAAATTCAAGGACAACCATCCCAGAGCAACCGCTAATGCTTCCCAAAATAAGGACCATAGATATTCAAACAGCGATTAAATTCAAACCATTAAGGATAGATCACATCCCCTTAGACAAACTGCATGAACTCTCTAAGGAAGAGGAACATCTAGAGACAATTAACCCGAAATTATGGAACCATAGCCATAACCATTTTTGGATGACTCCTTTATATATCTTTATTACAATAATCTGCCTCTATATATGTTACAGGTATAAAACAAACAACAAAAAACCCAACTCTAGCGACGAAACTCCAGAAGAGGCCAACTCAACAGTTCTGTTCGTCCCTCACAAAACTTCTTCAGGGGATGGAGTAGTTACAGTACAATGACCGCTACCATCCAGTAAGTTCCACCACGTGGATTCCAACACGAGGCTACCGCTTGAACATTCTGGACTAAATTGCGACGTATTGAACAGCAAGATCAGCAATTAATAAATTATAAAAACACCATGTAAAAATCAATATTTTTCAGTCTGATTTAAAATATAGTCTGATTAATTAAAAGTCTGATTTAAATTATTATTGTTGTTACTAAAATCTTTGTAAGTCGAAATAAAAGTTTTAATTGTGAAATTCAGTTTTTAAAAAAGTGTTTTTCCCAAGAACATTCATAATTCGCGTAGTCAAAGCACCGAATCAAAGTAGAACACAGGCAACGAACGAGTAGAGGTGGGCATTCTTTTTTTTTTTTCGAATCCTGAGAAAACTAATAAATATTTTTGAAAAATTTAAACGTAGAATGAAAGAATACATTATTACCGAGGACCGAAAGTCTCTGAAAACTTCTATAATGTTTATTTTAATAAGTTACAGGGGCGAAAAAAGAGAAAATTTAGTGTGATTTTGAATTTTAAGTATCTCATTCAAAAAAACTTTTTGTTTATTTCGGCCCTCGGCAATAATGTCACCTTTCATTCTGCGTTTAAATTTTTCAAAAATATTTGTTATTTTTCTCAGGATTCGAAAAAAATGAATACTTTTAAAAAGCAACTCTCTTAACGCAACTAAACCGATTTTCGTAAACAATAACTATGATTGTTTAACAGTAGTTTCAAGTAAGAGAGTACCTTCATAAACAAACATAATGGCTATTATCGTTTATGTGTATATTTATTGAAGTGAAAGAAACTAATCAAGGATATATTTATTATAACTTGAAAAATAAACTAAACAATACAAATAGTAAATCGTACTTACATTTACATTACACGTTATTATTAAATCGCGAATCGTCTAAATTGACATTTAAAAACGTAAGTTTTTCTACTTTACCTCTTGTTAACCGTGTTCTTCTTTTATTTAAAATTAAAACCAGATTTTGAACATGTGTTCACATTTACAATACTTTTTGCTAAACCCGATATTAGTAATTGTACTACGTCGGATACTATGGATGTAAGGTTACCGTTTGCTAAAATTTTATTGCAAGATTCTTGAAGGCAGCGTACCATAACAATTACTGAACTACCCTTCAAGTATTTTTGGTCACTCATTGTACTTGATATTTCTTAAGGCCGTAAAATTTGGGAAAATTGAAAACAAATAATCCAGTCTTCATTATTTAGATTTGGTCCAAGTCTGTATTAACTAATACAAAATTGGAACGGATTGCCTTTTCTAACTCGGTCATTCTTTTTAACATGTAATAGGTGAAGTTTTACCTAGTTTAAACGTCTTGGATTGGCCGTTTGGGAACTTTGTTATGTTGTAATTGATACTTTAAAAGCCTTTCAAAAGATAAGGTACTAAGGTACTTTTTTTGAAATGTGTTTTTTTAGAAACTGAAATTTGAAATTAGTGAAATAATTTCACTAATTTCAAAAGCGATCTTTTCTGAATTATGGTTTCCAGAAAAATGGCAGCAGCCTAATAAAATCGTTTTAAATTCTAAATTTTCGGTTAAATATTGTCCTGTTAATGCGATGTAACTCAGTTACTCCATATGTCCAAAGGTCAGTAGTAATACAGATATTTTCTACTTCTTTAACAACTTGTGATCTAATAATTTGCTTAGTTTTGATATAACATTCCTGAAGTAATAAGCCTGACGTAATGAACAAGTTTTTCTTGTTGGTGGTTTATATCCAGGAATCCACCCTGCAAACTTTTTAAAAGCTCGTTCTTCAACTATGGAAAATGGATGAAACGAGTCTTTGCATAGGTTTATTAAATCCATATCTATTTGTTTCTTTTGTTCTAAACTAATATTTTTATTAATGGAAGTATCCATCACCTTTTGACGCTTGGGTCGCGGTGGCAGTATGTCAGTACTTGTAGTAGAAGTAGCCGAAACGGACAGAAATGCGTCAGGAGAAGTTTCAATCATTGCAATATTCAGAAAGCGGACCATAAAAGCTGCATCTTCTACAAATACGCATTTTTTGAAAATAAAATATTATTCTTATACTAGGTCAATAATTTTGACTAAGAAAAATAATTCATAATTGAATATTTACAATAAATAAATCGTTTGACGAACTATCAATAAAGATTTGAAATCGAAAATCAGAATACCTAGTTATAAAAAACAAAAGAAAGAGTTAAGAAGCTGGTTACTTCTATAAAAAAAAGAAAAAGAAGATTGTACTAGTGAAAATCAACCAGTACAAGAAAAAGAAACTGATAAAGATGACTTAAGTCCATGGTGTATTTTTAATGAATTTATTAGACATGACTCATATAAACATACACCTGTATCTAGAGATATAAAAGAAGTCGACATGTATTTGTCTAATGATATTACCCACAAAAAATTTCGAACGGTGATTGGAACTGTCCATTACAGTGGTGGAAAAACCATCGCCATGTATGTCCTAACTTAACCACTATATTCATAAAATATTGTAGTATTCTAACAAAATCTGTTCATTGTAAACACATGTTCAAAATCTGGTTTAATTTTAAACAAAAGAAGAAACAACAAAAAAAGTGGAAAAACGTATGTTTTTAAATGTCAATTTAGACGATTCGCGATTTAATAATGTGTCATGTAAATGTAAGTACTATTTGTATTGTTTAATTTATTTTTTAAGTTGTAATAAATATATCCTTCGTTAGTTTCTTTCAATATAATAGCCAATATGTTTTTTGTGTACTAGTTTATTTGAAACTACTGATAAACAATCAACTAGTTACAGTTTACGAAAAACGGTTCCGATAAAAATGTCAACGACCCACCTCTAGTTTCTTAGGATCGGAACCAGAGATCTCAGATCGGAACTAATCAAAACTAATCGGAACTAATCGTCTTACTACTGGTCAATGGGCAGCAATAAGAAATGTGGAGGGGAGACCAAGGGGAAATATGATTGTTATCTTTGTCTGTTCGCTGAAAATATGATTTTATATCTGCGTTAGATATCCTGTTAAATTTTACCATACCGACCATAAAGTTTTACCTACACTGTATATACAAGAAATAAAACATATTTTTAAGATGTAAAAATTT